>NW_022589707.1:82488195-82733632 GCF_004348235.1 Phoca vitulina
GATGCACCTGGGGTGAGAGCAAGCCTTATGGAACAGATGCACCTGGGTTTCAATCCAGGGCCCACAGCCCACCAGCTGTGTGACTTTGGGCAAGTTGCACAACCTCTCTAATGTTTCCCTCATCTGGAAATTAAAGATGCTAATACTTAGGTTGTTTGGAAAGTTAAAAGAGATAATGCATATAAAGGGCAAAGCACAAGGCACTAACTAAGTGGAAATTTGTGGGGTTTAAAAAAATCTTTTTTAAAGTAAACTCTACTCCTGACCCCAAGATCAAGAATCGCACGCTCTACTGACTGAGCCAGCCCAGCGCCCCTGGAAGTTTTATTAATACCAACAGCAACAGCATAGTAAGCACACAACACGTATTTGTTAAATGAACGCACAAATAATTAGTGTCTAACTTAAATCCTTTCTACTACAATTAAGGATCATGTTTTTAGTGGAGAGGAAATTATTCATGCTGTTATTTTTTAAATGTTTAACATCAATCCCACCTTGAATTTACTTTCCTTTGTCATACATATGACTTTCCAGTTTTTTAAGCAATTGTCCTGATCCTTTAAGCCTGTTCTATAGCCTTGACTTTTTTTTTTTCCCCCGTAAAGCCTTGGAGAGAGGAGTAGGGCTTCGTGTCAGACACTCCTCACAGCTGGGAGCCGTATCCGCACAGGATATGATCCTACTTAATGGCTTGTCAGCACCTACCAGTGGTGCACAGCGAGTAAATGTTAAGTATCAGTCCATCTACTAGGCAACTACATCTGTTTTGTGTTTTCTTATCTAAAACAATGGGAACGATTATATTTACAGTTGTATAGGAGAGACACCGCTGTGTGTCCCCTCCGCTGTGACAGTGGTAGTTACCACGTTCACAACACTTCTGACACCAATATGTGGGTTTATTCCCACACCCACCAAATCTCTGACACCAGCGGGGTGTCCTACAACTTAATTCAGTCCTGACACCATCTCCCTGGATTTAGTGTCGGATGCCACAGGTTAAGAGCTCAGTCCCACCAGACTGCCCTGCCCAACTTCAGAAGACAGTAGAAAATCCAGGTTGTTACTGGTACGTCTGTCCAACCAGCTATAAACTGGGACTTGGGCTCGATAACTTGCTAGAGTCGCTGACAAAACTCAGGGGAACACTTATGTTTAGCGATTTATTATACAATAAAGGATCCATAAAGGATACAGATAAACAGCCAGATGAAGAGATACATAGGGCACGGACCGGACTGGGACGGTTTTGGAAGCAAGAGCTTCTGGGCCCTGGATTCGGGGTGCACCACCCTCCTGGCACGTGGATGCGCTAACCAACCTGGACGCTCTCTGAACCCCATACTTTTGGAGATTTTTATGGAGGCTTTAATCACATAGGCATGATCAATCATTAACCCGATCTCTAGTCCCTCTCCCCTTCCCAGAGAATGGGAAGGGGTGGGACTGAAAATTCCAAGCTTCCAATCATGGCTGGGTCTTTCTGGTGACCAGCCCCCATCCAGAAGCCCATCAAGAGTCACCGATTAGAACAAAAGACACTCCTATCACCCAGGAAATTCCAAAGGATTTAGGAGCTCTGTGTCCCGAGCCAGGGTCAAAGACCAAATATTAGAACAAAAGATGTTCCTAGTGTTCTTATCACTCAGAAAATTACCTGGGCTTTAGGAGCTCTGTACCAAGAACCAGGGGGCGGGGCCAATACACATTTTCTATTACTTAACAATAGTTACAGCGTAACTATAAATACTAATATTACTTTATTACTTTCCCAAAGTTGTTTTTTTTTTTTTCCACTCTCCATCATAAAGACAAAATTAAAACCCGCGAAGAATGCGGACATAGAATTGTTTCATTTGATTCCACCCACCACGGCTGTAAGTCTAAGTAGGGACAGGAAAAGCCTCCTGCCCCCTTCCCCAATTCCAGTCAGTAAAAGAGAACATTCCAAGTCTCCTAAGGGGCATTTTCATCCCTCCCACCAACAGTGTCCAGATAAAGAAGAGGTCTCAGGAAATGACTTCGTCGCTGGAACCTGGATGAGCTCCCCTGTTTTCTATCCAAATCCTGTCTTCAGAACCGACCTTCCCATGCTTTCTCTCCTTGAGACGTCCACCTCGCATTACCGTTTCCCATCACATTCCTGCCTGTGGCTGGCGCCACGTGCTTGAGAATGTCACTGGAGTCCAACTCGTGTTTTCTCTAACCATTCTGCACGTATGTGTCTGCTCCACTAACGAGACTTTTAGAAAAATATGTTTAGGGAAAAGCTCCCACGGGACTGTGACTTGTAGGAAACAAAGTAGCACGCCAAGTGACGTCTGCAGTCACACACTCCAGTGAACATGGCTGCCTTCGGTGAGAACTGCTAATCTGAGATCAGCTTCAGGAGGCCAGAGAACACAGCATCCTCGTCTGTTAGGAACCTTATTCATTCACTCATTAGCAGAGGTCTGTGACATTCCTACCATGGGTCAGGAACTGTGGTAGGCCCTAGGGCAACAGTGGTGAATGGGATACACATCTATTCTTCCCTCTCATGGTTTGTAGTGTCGTGGGGAAGGCAGACAAGTAGATGCTCAATAAACACGTGCTATCTGAGGGGCACATTTAAAGAGCGAAAGTGAAATCACAACTTAATCCAATTCCCCCTTATGTGCCAGGCTCTGCACTAGAATTGGACTACAAAGATTAAATAAAATGCAGACTCTGCCCTCAAGAATTTCTATAATCTTCAGTTCTATGATAAATTAAGGTCTACTCTGATCTGCATATGTGGGCAAAACCATCCTTTTCCGGGTACCTTACCCATGATCTCAAGGGTGTGTTATATGTATGTTATATGTTATATGTATATGTCCATACATATATGGACTGACACGCCGTCAAATCAAATCTGTAAGGCGACTAAATGAAATACGCACCAAAGGCGCAAGTCCTTGCAGTGGGGTGGCTTCCTCTGCCTCGTAGAGATAGAAATTCAAAGAAGCAAAGAAGTAGCCGGGGGCTGGTTCAGTGCAGCGGCGGCCCGTGATGTGCAGGCGGCATTCACACTGCCCATCCTTGGGTGAGCACCTGGGGAAAAACAAATCCATCATGCACAAACGTGGTGATGGGGGGTGGGCAGGTATAAAATGAAGGCATGGGAGTGCTGAGCTCAATGCCTTCTGAGTTTGGACCCACTCTTTGAATCTATCAATCAGTTGTCTTGAGGAGGTTAGGAGGCCATGGGCTCTACGTGTCTAGTCTTGAAAAGCCAGTCCAGATCTATGAAACCCAAGTAGCCATTTCTTTCCTCTGATTCTGCTCTAAAGACTGCAAACAGGAGTGTAGGACCTCTCTTTATAGGGTGGCAAAAAGTTGGTGTTTTAGGCAGGTCAAGTCACATGAGGCATCCATCTTACCACCTCCTGGGATACCCAGGGAGTAGAACTGTTTCTCTCTTCCTTAGGAATATTTCAAGCAAAATAAATCAACTGAGCTGTAGTTAATGCTTCAAGATCATTGCTTTTCAACGCCCTTTTCTTGTCATGGAATAAAGCCCATCGCCGATGACTAAGAGCATATCAGAATAAAATGTGCTTTTATGTGGAAACGTGAGTGAAGACTATAGCCACAGAACTTTGTCATTCATTTGATTGACTTACATATTGGAATAAGCACCTCCAATATCACAGTCGCAGGGAGAACAGCCATGGAGGTGATCTTCCAGTCCCCAGTATCCAGCCTACAAAGAGAAAATGCTCAGCCGCTTCCAGCTATGAAGAGATTTGCTGCTCTAAGTGTACTATTAAAACCAGTACGATTCAGTTGACTCATGCCAAATAGCCACACAGCCTGGGCAATCACCCAGCATTTCTTGCCTGTGCACTTGGTAATGATCTTCGAGGACACGTATCTCCCATTTCTGGGACTTGAAATGAGGGGGACAGGCGGGTTGTCTGTGGATGACTCCAAGCTCAGATGCGGTGGAAACTACTGGGTCCTCTAAGAGTATCAATTCCATCTCCCACTGGGTCACCTAAGGCCAGTCTGGGGAGAAGGTCTTTAGCTGATTTGCAACTGCTTTTGCAAAACCAATAGGTTCCCTTACCACAGAATCCCTAGGGATTTTTACCTCCACAACCCTAAAATGTTTGGGGTAAAAAAAAAAAAAATCAATCAAGCTGCTTTTGAGATCTTAGTTGAATATCACAGTTCAGCAGGCTCTCTTTTTTATAAATAAGTTGTTTTGGCATAATAAACTCTGCGTGAGAGTCAACTTTGTTTGAGACTTTTTTCATCATTGCAACATCTTGACCTTTATTCAATATAAGCAGCTGGTGAGATACAAACAACTAGTTCTTAAATCTGATAACATTTACTATAAAATGCTAAAAAAAAAATGCTTCCCCCTCAGATCTCAAGTTAACACGCTCAGACAATTAAAAAATTAAGGTCTTAATAGGCATGGTGCTCTTGTTGGAAACAGGTCTGTTAAGTATCAATATACTTTTTTTTGTCATTAGCTTGGTAAAATTTTATGCCTGATTTTACTCAAAAAGATTTATTTTAAACATTAAAAGTTGACCTAACTTGTTACAAAACACAGGAAAGGAATTTTGATATTTTTCCCAAAACTAAACTTCAGTTCAGGCAAAACAACGTGCCATGACCGGCCTCACTCAGGATGTGGTTGTGAAAACTCTCCCTGGGCCGGCGTGCTGGCATGGGGGGAGGTGGGGGGCTCCGGGCAGGTCCCAGGCACCACCGGACACAGGATGCGTGGGCTCAGCCACAATGGACGAGCCCCCACGGGGTGGCCCCTGCTCAGTTATTTTCCTGCATCCTCTCCGTGTTGCCCCCACATGGCCGTGGAGTTAGCCTGGCTCACCTTCCCTCATAATTTCTAGGTCACCTGCCCTGTCTTAGAGAGTTCCCTCTTCGTACATATTTCCTGGCTTTCTTTCCCCACCTCCTGCGCCCTATCCTCATATGTTTTCAGTAAAATGACTTAAAATATTACCACAAAACTATGTTGTAATAGGCATATGTTTCTTATTTATCAGCTACATTTCTTCAGACACATCAAGGTCACTGTTCTTTTATTAGGTTCAGCTTTTTATTTTTTTCTTTCTTTCTTTCTAAAATGTCACGGTGGGCTGCCAAGATTGGACAACAAAGGGACGAGTTGGATTTGAACTCCCTAACTGCATGACACATTTCTTACGGCGTAAAAAAAGGTTTTCTTTTACTAATTTTTAGACATACGTGCTCATATGTTTAGAGGAGACTGTGAAAAATCCAGGAGTTTATTTCCCACAGGAATCTATAATACATGTAATCCTGTGGTTGGGGGGTTTTATTTATTTATTTTTTTAATGAGCTCATCCAAAATATTTTTTAGGCAAGGAGTGGTAGGGGTGATAAAGGGACTGTATGCGAGAGACAGAAGAAAAGACTCCGTGATCTGGCGGGCTGAGAGAGGGGCGGAGATAAATCGTCACATTCTACTGCTTGGCACTTTCAGGAGAACAGCGCATAACACTTCCAACATTGGTGCCTGGGTGGGTTCAGGCCAATTTGGTAAAAGTTGGTGTGCTGGTGAATGTCTAACAGCCAGCTCTCTCTAGAAGGGTGGGGGCTGATTTCTAGTGTTTGTGGATTTCTGTAGGGTATACAACCTTTCCCAGGGAGGCCTGAAATACATCAGGACAAGGAAAGCAATGAACAAGACCGGGTCTCTACTGGGCAAGGGCAGCAGAAATCGGAGCGACGACCTACAAGGGCAATCTTAGGCAAATACCTACGGTGCACTCTTCACAGTGTGGTCCTGTCGCGAACGGCTGGCACAAACATCGCCCCGTGTCCACATCACAGGCTGAGAGGGGCAGACTCCCCCAGGGGTTACAGTCACAGGCTGAAAGCACGGCAAACACAATTATTCTCATTTTTATTGACCCCACTCTTGTCCTGAAGAGCTCACACAGAGCAAAACGCATGGCCTCAAGAACACAGAGCCGCCAGCCCTGCCTAGTGTCCGGTCCGCCTGGTCGCACGATTATCGTAGTGCGTGCAACCCCACCCAGGAAAGCCAGGCCCAGACACTTCCAGAGCCCCTGTGCGGTTCTGCCGGATGGCACTTAGGAGGAGACAAAGGAAAAGAAGTTGTGCAAGAGGGCGCAGCTGGGACAGTCACCCTGAGTGATGCTGGGGGGTGGGGGGTTGGGGGGGATCAGCTCGCTTAACGCAGGGCAAGGGTTTTTGAGGCTTGTGGTTGTTAGCGATGGCTCCTTTTTTGGTAGATGCATCTAACGTTTCTCTCTCCTCTCTCCTTACTGCCTTGTTACGTTTTCTTTTCATCCTCTCCCTCCTCTTTCTCTGCCATGCACAGGCATCCCTGAGTTCTGCCTTTGTTGTGAGGCTAAGAAATTTGCTAAGAGCAAGATACACATTTCCCCTGCAGGAAAAACCACTGCTTGTGGAAACAACCCAAATGTCCATCGAATGATGAATGGATAGGTCATATGTGGAGTATCCACACAACGGAATATTGTTAAGCCATAAAAAGGAACGAAACATTGACACACACTGCAACATGGACGAACCTTGAAAACATGATGCTAAGGGAAAGAAGCCAGTCACAAAGGACCACATATTGGATGATTTCATTTGCATGAAATGTCCACAGTGGGCAAATCTACAGAGACAGAAAGTGGATTCATGCTTGCCCAGGGCTGGGGGAATGGGGGATGGGGAGATGGTAGCTAAAGGCCATGGGGCTTCTTTACTTTTCTTATGGTAAAATACATGTGACATAAAATTTACCATTTTAAATACACCCACACTGTTTTGCAACTAATCTCCAGGACTCGTCCGTCATCTTGCAAAACTGCCCTTTAAACACCATTTCCACCCCTTCCTCCCTCCCCCAAGCCCTTGGCAACCACTACTTTGTGCTTCCATGGACTTGACTGCTCTAGGTACCTCATGGAAGTGGATTGATCATACAGTAGTTGTCCTTTTGTGACCGGCTTATTCCACTGAGCTGAACCTCCTCAAAGTCCGTCCATACTGTTGCATGTGTCAGAGCTTCCTTTTTAAGGCTGAAGAATGTTCTGTTGTATGTATATGCCACGTTTTGCTTGCCCACTCATCCATGGATGGACACTTGGATCGCTTCTACTTTTTGGCTATTGTGAATAATGCTGCTATGAACAAGAGTGTACACATCTCTCCAATCTTTTGGGTAGACAGCCAGAAGTAGGCTATCGGACTTCTTTCTGGGGTAATGAAAATGTTCTAAAATTGATTATAGTGGTGGTGACACAACTCTGAATAGACTAGAAATCACTGAATTGTACCTCAAAGGGTGAATTTTATGGTATGTGAATTATATCTCACTGAAGCTGTTACAAAAGAAAAAAAAAACAAAACACAACATTTGCCCTATTCTGGGAGGGCATCAGGTCAATACTGAACCAGGGGAAACACTTGGGTGTGATGGGGATTGGCTTGACAATATAATTCACTATCCTAGAATTTAATGTTGCCATTAAACTCCAGAAGAATGTAGGATTCTGCATGCTGTTCTCTAAACATGCAAATAATCTATAGTTCCTTATATGAGCAAAAACATAGAGCATGATGCTGTGACCAGAGGGAAATTATTTCCCCAGGATTCCCTGGGGAATCTGCAGCTCTATGAGACCCCAGGCAACTCTAAATTTCTGTGATCCCGGGGCCAACGGTCTCCCCATTTGGCCCCAGAAAACTCTTCCTATTTCCCCACAACCTCTCCCTTGGCTCTTTAATTTTTGTCTTCTCTTTGTTAGAGAATATAGGACCAATTCCAGAAGGGGTATGAGAAGAAAGGGGAAAAGTAATTTTAAAGAAGGAAAAAGAAAAGAAACAACCACTTGAAGATTGCTTAAGAAGTCCTCAATCTATGCATAAATGCATAATGTAATTTAACGGATTTGTATAAGAGCGTCCAAGTCCAGACCATTTTTCTAAAGGTTTCGCAACTTGGCATTAAATTTCTTGGCATTTTCCCATGTTTGCCCCAGTGAGGAAATGTGAGCGCCCCCTGCTGGTCCCTTATGATAATCTCAGCTAACCACCAAGAGAAAAATCACCCATTTACTTAAATTTGTGAGAGCTTTGTTTGCCTCACTTTAGAAAACCCAGAGGCTGGCAATACCTTGCGTGTTTTACAGTGACCGAATTTTAGGGCTGAAAGAGACAGCCCCAAGCTTTAAAACGCATCCGGGCTGGTGGACCGCCGCTGCTGACTTACGCTGACAACCCGCGGGGTCCCCGGCGCTCAGCCCATGGTGGTTGGGCTTGCACTGGTCGCACTTGGCTCCTTCCACGTTCTCCTTGCACAAGCACTGGCCGGCCACAGTCCCCAAAGCAGGATCAGAGTGGCTCACACACATGCCACCCGATAAGGTCCCGTCTGGGTCACATTCACAAGCTGGGGACACAGACACGCATTATCTTAGTTAATTGCAAATTGCGGGAAACCTGAGATATAAACATAGCATTTTACTCATGTTACAACTATTTTATTTTGTTTAAATAATTAAATACGTTTAAACAACTAGACCAGTGGGCGAAGGCTGTTCAGAAATGTCTCCCAGATCTCGGGCTTTGGAAAATGTTGAACGATTCCATACATACATATGTGTATGCATATATGTATATATATACATATATATATATATTTTTAAGGCTTTTAAGTGATTCTAAAGTAAGAGGATCAGAGGAAGATGGCTATTATGAAAACTGGATGTGAAGAGTACATTGATTAGTTTGCGGGGTGATGAAAACATTTTTGAGCTAGGCAGAGATGCTGATCGTAAAACTTTGTGCTACTAAATTGTTGTTCATTTTAAAATGGTTAATTTTATGTTATGTCAATTTCACCTCAATGAGAAAAAGATTAAGAGAAGAAAATAAGACTCCAAAGGTGAGAATGAAGTCTAGAGGCAAGTAAGCATGGGATGTTGTAAGGAAATACACAATATATATATTTATATATATAACTTATATATTTATATATATACAAATATTTACATATATTATTTATATATAATATAAAATATATTTATATATTATTTATATATTTATATATATAAATACACAAATATACATATATACATATATATATGTATATATAATCAAGGGTCGTGAGAGAGTAAGAGAAAAAAACATTACATAAAATATCTACCAAATCTCTGAAATCTGGTTAAGAAAGTCTGCCCTTCCCCATCACAGAAAAATAAGGATAAATGCTAGCATTCTCTTTAATTCGTCCTGGAAGAAGCACCTTCAAGAAAGAAAAGGGGAGAATAGCAAGAAGGGTTTATATCACCGTTTCCTTTTTGGAAATCTGCTGACACAGCAAAAACTGGGATGAAGAGATTCTGCAAAATGAGATGGTCGCCTATAGCAAAAGGAGCAACAAAAGCACCACCCCACCCCCACCCCCTTTTCTGTTCAGCGGAAACTTGAACGACTACAGGAAGGAGCACGCTATGAAAAAGGATGCTGGGGCGCCTGGGTGGCTCAGTTGGTTAAGCGACTGCCTTCGGCTCAGGTCATGATCCTGGAGTCCCTGGATCGAGTCCCGCATCGGGCTCCCTGCTCGGCAGGGAGCCTGCTTCTCCCTCTGACCCTCCCCCCTCTCATGTGCTCTCTCTCTCTCTCTCATTCTCTCTGTCTCAAATAAATAAATAAAATCTTTAAAAAAAAAAAAAAAAAAAAAAAAAGAAAAAGGATGCTGATCATACGACTAATTCCAGAGGGGAGAAGTGATAAAAGGCAGAGAGTGATTTGACTATAAGGAAGAGCTCTCTGACAGTTAGAGCTGCCCTGTAGAGCAGTGACCCCCACATTTTTGAGGGGTAGTGTCCAGGAGAGCTTGAAATGGCAGTTGATGTGGCTTTGGTAGAGAGAACAAGTCTGCAGGTAGATAATCAGAGGACCACCAACGTCTCTCGTAGCCTCGTGGGCCTGGGTTTCCAAGGGATGCCACTTTTAAGGAATGCAATAAAGATTTAAAAAAATGAATATCCTGATTCTATGAAATAATTATATTCACATTTATACAGGTTTACTTTGGAGGAATAAAAACAAACCCCTTCCATCTAAAGCCATGTTATGTATGTTTATATAACACCCATTTAGGTTAGTGAGTTTGATGGAAAAAACCTAGTTGTTTGGGGTATTGAAGCAAATATGTGGTTTGTCTGACAGAATCTTTCGATTTTCAACTGTTATTGGATTGTGACTGGTAATAAAATCTTATTACAGAAAAACAGCATTTGGTTCTGTTTAGTTTGGGGAAAACCAGAAGAAGCGCAATAAAATTTCTCGGCATCACACAACTTAACTCCAGCAAACTCACATTATGAGTGGTTGAATCTACCAAATCTTTGTGTCTTTTCCTGTATCACATTTGACTGTGTTTTAATCACAGAAGACTTAAAATTAGTCATCCCTTAGGCCTGGAATCTGAGTATGTAAATATTTAGGCTCAAACAAGGACAATTCAGAGAAAATTTCTATGAGACTGCTGGTCAGTCTTAATAAATGCCATTTGTACACACATAATCCCACACACATAAACATGTGTTTAGGGAAACTGGGGAGCCTCATGGAGGTTGTTTTACAAGCTCCTCATTTGCCTTTCCTTAAAAAAAAAACAAAAAACAGCTCCTTGTTTATAAAGAAAGACTTCTTAATTTCATGTCTGGGTACTAGTTTTCTTAGTTTCCTTCAGACGTACCATCATTAATTCTAAGCAGTTTTTTTTTTAAAGATTTTATTTATTTATTTGAGTGAGAGAGCGAGCAAGAGCAAGTAAGAGAGAGCACAAGCAGGGGGAGGGGCTGAGGGAGAAGCCAACTCACTGCTGAGCAGGGAGCCCGGGATCATGACCTGAGCTGAAGGCAGACGCTTAACTGACTGAGTCACCCAGGCGCCCCAATACTAAGTGGTTTTTAAGGAACAAGACTTTGGTTGACGTGACTATCTGGCTTAGTTACTTCCAGTCTCTTTCCAGATTCCTAGATTATCTGTTTCAAAACATTATATTTCCCCCTGATTCTACCTAAGAGAGCAATTTCTTCTTCTTTTATAAATGAATAGGGTTTAAAATATTAATAAAATGTGTGTGCGTGTGTGTGTGTGTGTGTGTTGTGTGTGTGTGTGTGTGTGTGTAAGGCAGTGGAGGTAGATTATAGATTCTGGTAAAAAAAATGTAGGACACTTAGGACACTGATTTAAAGAAATGTTTTTTCTAAGAATTCAGTTCTTTGTATCAATTTTAAACAGGTCATGTAAGGGAAAATGTTATGCAGTCAGGTACCTACTAAGTTACCTTTTTTTAAACATTTTTAAATTTAAATTCAATTAATTAACATATATTATTGGTTTCAGAGGTACAGGCCTGTAATTCATCAGTCTTATATAATATCCAATGCTCATTACATCACATGCCCTCCTTAACGTCCATCACCCAGTTACCCCATCCCTCCACCCTCCCACTAAGTAATCTGAACAAAAACTTCATTTATGCTTTTCCTACATTGTGAGGATTTAAAGTGAAATCTAGGATGTTGTATACATTCAGGTGGTTATGAATTACTTCTGTATATGACTTTATTTTATGTGTTATGATTATATAAAGTTTGAAGTTGTAGTTTTATAGCAAACCCCTCCCCCCAAAATAACAAGATATTGATGATATCGCCTAAGAAGCAGGATTTCTGGGTCTTGGGAGAGGCAACCTTCCATGGGCCCTGGGCATCCGAACGTTTTTTGCTGAGTGTGCCAACAATGCAAGGCCCTGACTGCTCTTCACCAGGGCCATTTCTCAAGGTTGTGCTTCCAGCAAGCTACCTTGAGGGATGAGGCAACCTCTTCCCCTGGACAAAGAACAGGCATGCTTCCCCTTGCTATAAAAGCAATGAATCCCCCAAGCTCAGTGTTCCTTGGCTGTAGCACAAACTCATTCGGTATGCGGGATCCACCTGGCATCCTTTGAATTGCCCCATGGGACTCAGGGCTCAGGGACATGGGAACATACACCAATACAAGCATCTTGTTGCTTGCTGTGTCATGGGTAATGAAGTCCTTTGTCTTTCACCCGGGAGTTTCAGGTCTTCCGCCAGCATCCATGAAACAGTAACAAGCTCCTTGTCAGTCTGCGAGTAGAGTAAAACCTCAGACCCAGGAACTGGCACGTGGTATTGGAAATCAAGTTGGAGTATTTATCTATGCAGTGATCGACAGCAGTGCTGGGACTGGAGTGAGACAAGCAAAGTGCCGAGGGTGTAAAACTTCAGGAGGTGCTCACTGCCAGCTTAGTGCAAATGGGAGGTGTCAACCCCACGCTTACGTCACTCAGACAGAGACAGAGAGACCTTCCTGAAGTGTTGGGACCTGGGTGCTTGGCTTGTCTCGCTCTAGTCTCATTCCTGCAGGGACGTTCAAATGAAAATAATGATGAGATAACTTTTCATTAGCAAAAATTGAAGTGTGACAAAACCCAGGGTTGGCCAAGACACAGAGCAACGGGAACACTCACACGCTGCTGGTGTGGGTGTTAATTGGTGCCCCCACTTAGGGAACAAAGCAGTACCACGTAATTGACTTGACAAAGTTCATACCCTATGGTCCAGTAATTCCACTTCTCGGTATGGGTCTTAGGGACAGGATTTGTGCATGTGCACAAGGCCACATATACAAGAATGTTTTTTGAAGCATCAAAAGAAAAATGGCCAAACAGACTTTGTCATACTTAGAGGAAGAAAGAGCTCTATACAGATATTACATACAGATTCTAAAACTGGAGACTGAGGGCTGCCTGATATGGACAAATTTCAAAAATATAATGTTGAACAAAATAATGAAGGATGCATACAGTGGGATACCATTTATCTGAAATCTGAAAAAATGCCAACATATATTGTTTGTATACAAGAACATATGAAAGTGTAAAAGCTGGCATTGCAATGATAATTGCCAAATATGTGAGTTTATCCCCAGGAAAGAGGGTAACAAATGGTGCAAGTGTGCGCCTGGGTCCCCAGCAGTGTCTGTCATGCTTATTAAGGTCCTGAAGATGACAGCATAAGATATGTTTTGACACGGCTGCTGGTGGGCATAAGGTTGCTTATTATATTATTCTCTATTATTTGTATATGCATAAGATATTCCATTTTTAAAAGTTGAGATTAAGGACAAAATGAAAGATTTGTAAAGATTAAAAAAAATAAATAAAAGAAGCAAGGTAGGCTGCCTGGGTGGCTCAGTCAGGTAAGCCACCGACTCTTGGTTTCAGCTCAGGTCATGGTCTCAGCGTTGTGAGATTGAGCCAAGCAACAGGCTCCGTGCTCAGCATGGAGTCTGCTTAAGACTCTCTCCCTCCACCCCTCTTGCTCGGGCTCTCTCTCTCTCTCTAACGTAAATAAATAAATCTTAAAAAGCTGCAGCAGCAGCAAGGTAATGTTAGCTTATCAGCAAAACTGAATTGTCTACAGCCAGAGAAATGTTGCAGCCAATTTCACTATGGATCTTCCTCGACTTAAGGCAGGGCTCTGTCTGATAAACCCATCATAAGCCGAAAATTTCTTAAGTCGAAAATACATTTACTACATCTAACCGACCAAGCATCACGGCTTAGTCTAGCCTGCCGTAGCACGCTGACAGCACTCACATTGGCTGACAGTTGGGCAGAATCATCCGACACAGCCTGTTGTATAACGGAGCGTTGCACGTCCGTGTAATTTACTGACTACCGTACTGAAAGTGACAGAGTGGCTGCGTGGGAACAGAATGGCTGTGGGCGGCTTACTGGTTGCAGACCCTCTGGACCAGCGCCACTGACTGGGAGCTGCCCCGCCCAGCATGGGGAGAGAGGGTCGTCCCCTTTCGGCTAGGCTGGGGAAAGATCCAAGTTCAAAATCCCAAGTACGTTTCTACGGAATGCCTGTTGCTCCGGCACGGTGGAGCCAGCCGGCCACGGTAAGCCGGGCGACTGCGGTCGGCCACTTGCCCCCGCTGACGTCCAGCGCACCCGGGTGTCCGCAGCCTCCTCTGAAACCGCGCGCCCGCCCCTGGCTCAATCCAGCATAGCTTCCCCACTCACCAGGGGCTACCAGGACGGACCCGGATCATCCGACCCAAACTGCGCTGAGAACGGAAGCTCTTAGAGCCGCAGCACTTCGGCGAGCCGCCCCCCCCGCCCCGCCGCCCCCCGGCCCCTAACCCCGGCGCTCTGGGCATGCTGCACAACCGAGCGGGGGGCTGGCGGCGCAAGGGAGGCCTCTCCGTCAGCCTCTGCTCACACGCGTGGGACAGACAGGCCCGCGGCCGGGGACTCACGGATGCACGCGTGAGGATCGGACATGGCCTTGAGCGCGTCCCTGTAGAAGAGGGGCCTGCAGCGGTCACAGTGCTGCCCCTCGGTGTGGTGGCGGCAGTCCTCGCACACGCCCCCACTGCGGCCGCCGCTCCGCACGTACGCCCTCATGTCGAAGTGACAGCGGTCAGCGTGGCTGTTGCAGCGACAAGCTGAGGAAGGAGACGGGCTATGAGAGACTGGCCGAGGTCTGGGGGACACCGAGCCGCTGGGCCGTGCCAATCACCGCAGCCCTCCTGCCCCTCCATCTCCTGCCACTACCCCGTCTTGTTAGAGATACACCAAGTATGCACAGATCAGTTTTTTTAAAGATTGTATTTATTTATTTGAGAGTGAGCACGAGAGAGAGCACAAGCTGCGGGGAGAGGCAGAGGGGGAGGGAGAAGAAGACTCCCCGCTGAGCAAGGATCCAGTTGGGGGACTCAATCCCAGGACCCTGGGATCGTGACCTGAGCCCAAGGCAGACCCTTAACCCACTGAGCCACGGTGGCGCCCCCAGTACACACAGATTAAAACAGGTGCTTTCAAAGGATCTTCCTAGTGCTCTGATTCTGCCCATATTCTCTGTAAAATGTGCTCCCTGTGTTTAATATTTGTGGTTTTTTTTATATCAAATAAACAAAAGTAAATCATTTGGGTGATCCAGAAGGCCTAGGGTGCAATTTTGTTGTTTTCCAGTAAAGAATACTTTTACTGACTCAGGCTTTGTAAACTTGAATTTTTATATCCCATGTTCTGCAGGTTCAGGGATCCTCAGATAAGATGTCCGAGCTGGGCCCCCGCCTGCTTCTCCATCTCCATGGGCAGAAGAGCCGGAAGGGCGGCTATAGGTCATTCCCATCCCATCTGGGGCTCAGCCAGAGCAACAGAGGGAAAGGACTTTGTTTGTCTTGGTGGTGAAGTCTGTGCTGTGTGCCTTGCTGGGGTTTCCCTGTAAACAGCAAAATCTCAGGCTCCGTTTTGCTGGGTCTGCCCACTGTGACTCTCATGGTTGGGACGTTTTCATGAGAACTCTTCCCTCACATCCTATCCCCCCTCCCCGTCTGGGAAAAGAAACTGAGTGACAAGTTTGTATGGAAGTTCATCAAAATTCAGAGGCCGTGAACACCTTACAAGAAAACGCTCTACTTTATTAGCCTAAATATTTTACAAAAAATACAATAGCCTGTCAGACTTGGTCCTTATCTTCATCTCTCCTGACATATGTGTTTAGGATCCAGTTCAGGAGGGGACGCCTGGGTGGCGTCGGTTAAGCATCTGCCTTCGGCTCAGGTCATGATCCCGGGGTTCTAAGATCAAGCCCCATGTCAGGATCTTTGTTCAGCAGGGAGTCTGTTTCTCCCTCTCCCTCTCTCTCTGCTGCTCCCCCTGCCTGTGCTCTCTCTCTGTCAAATAAATAAATAAAATCTTAAAAAAAAAAAAAAAAGATCCAGTTCATGGAATGTATGAGTATTCAGGAAAATGGTAGGGATCTCCGGACCAAACCTGGTATTCACCAGATCCTGGACCAGCCCTGTCCCCAGTGATAGTACCGTGACATGGCTCTGCCCCTCCTCCAGAAAGCGACCACACGACGTGCATGTTGTTTTAGTGTGTAAATTAATGTTCATGTTTGGTGTGAAGACTTGAGAAGTTGGAGGTCATGGGCAACATCAGGATATGCTGGAGCTGGAGCCACAGGTCCATCACCCCCGTCGCCTGCAGCCCCACCGAAATGAACTCAGTGGTCTTTCAGGCGGTGCAGAGCACGCTGGGTCCAGGCTGAGGGTGTTCCCCGCGTACCTCTGCACGTGCTGTCCTGGTGGCCTGCTCCTGGCCTCCACGGAGCGTCGTGGAAGAAGTCCCTGCACCTCTCACAGTTCGGGCCGTCTGTATGGTGCTGACAGACGCAGCGACCGTGAACCTGCGTGGTGTGGAAAGGGGGCTTTGCTTGGAGGATGCTGGGGTTCGTTACGTGGAAAGTGAACTAGCAGGCCGGGCGCCTCTCTGGGTCTCAGTGTTCCTGGCTAATGACGGCACCAACCTTGACTAGCTTTTGTTATTGCTTAACCAGCCCTAAAATTTTGAAAAAATTTAAGGTGTTTGGGACACACATTTTTTGGCATTTCTGAGTTCTACTTTCAAAACAACATATTGCAGCCCGCAGCACAAGGACAGACAGAATGGGGAGTGTGTGTACGTGTGTGTGTACGTGTGTGTGCACGTGTGTATGTGTGTACGTGTGTGCACGTGTGCACACATGTGTGTGCGCGTGTGTGCGTATGTGTGTGCACATGTGTATGTGTGCGCATGTGCGCGTGCATGTGTGTGTACGTGTGTGTGTGTGCGTGAGCACAGGGGGTGGCTGAGGAGCATAAGGGAAAAGAGGGAATTAGAAAACAGAAAGAAACTGGAGAAAAATGTGTGATTCTCTTGGCTTTTCCACAAAATGCCCCGTATGTCCAAGTTCAAAGAGAGAAGTTCTATTTCTAGGGAAGTATGAGGTGGCTGACAGGGAAGTATCCTGCCTTGTCTGATTGTGGCTAATAGTTTAAAATTATTTCGCGGACACACCCTTGGGACTCGGCGTTAAAACACAATTCTTCTACTACATCACTCTTTGAAGCCGCGTCCCAAAGCATGGAAGAGATCAGTGCTAGGAATAGTCATTCCCAGGGCAAGAATGTTACTTGGAATGGCCATTTTGACAGTGACAGATTTTAGTCAAACACCCTGGCATGGAGTACAGGCTCTCTCACACAAGAGACCTTCAAGGCATTTTTGTGGGACCATGGGTCCTCGCCACCAAAGCTCCATTCCCTAAAAAGCCAAATAAAACAAAAAGGGAGCAAGATGGGCTCCTGTGAAACCATAAATGACAAATGCTACTCATTAATTAATACCAAAGCCCCCCACCCCGCGGCCCCCCGGCTCCTCCAGCTGGTCCGTCAGGCCAGGTTGAATGACACCTGCCCCCACATAAAGCTGTCACTTCGATGGTGGACCCCCCTGTAGAGAGTCTGGTCTACATCCAGCAGCAGCACAGCGCAGGAAAGGTAAGGGAGCCAGGTGCCCCTTGGGATTGCTCAGTAACTCACCATTCCGGGGGGGCTGAACACGTCTCCCCGCACCTTCTGCGCAGGGCCGCATTCGCTGGCGTGGCCGTTACAAAAACATCTGCCCCGCACCACCATCGTATACAGAGCATAGTAGTAGTTATCAAGGGACTCCTTTTCCCTCCTTCCCAGCAAAGTATCCCCCAGGGTATGGAGTTTGGTGAAGTTTATCCTCAGGTTTGTTAATGTCACAAGGTCTAGAGAAAGGAAAAGAGCAAAGCAAAGCACACTTAGGAGGCATCAGGTCAAGGCGCTCTCCCGGACTGACATCCCCTTAATGGACTATGGACCCACAGTGATGAGGAACACTCCTAACATGAAATTTGAGATAAGGAATTGGTGCGCAAAGGAGAGCGACTCATACCCTGGATGTAGGGGCTGTAAGGGTTTTCTATTTCAAAGCTGGGATCCAGAACTTTTAAAACGACCTGTAAAACAAATATAGGTAAATGTATAGGCATCCTACCCAAAACAGTGTTGTTAAATATAGTCTCAAAGAAGAGATCCTGCCCTTACAAAAGGGCTGAGTCATTGCCTCCCTCGGTGGTGTAGGATGCAGATTATTATTTGGGTTTGCACATGAATAAAAGTCCCAAGAATGAAAATGAATGAAAGACCTTAAACAGTCATTCTGGCTCTTTATGCCCAAGTGGTCCGTGAAGGCAGAAGCTCTGATAGCTCCTGCCTGGGGTTGGGGTGGAGCGATGGGGTCACAGTTCAGCAGGTCATCATCCATCTGGATCTGGCAGGGAATTCTAGAGCCGACTTCTGCTGCCAATTCTTTCATTCTACCTGATAAAATAATACCGCCCAACCCCACTCCTACCCTGACCCTCTGCCAGTCACCAGCTTTGCTCAGAGGAAGCTCCTGGCAGATTCCAGCTGGATGGTGGTTTACAGAGCATGGAGAGAACACAGCTAAACCAGGGCTGCCACTAGCCTATAGCAGGGGTTAGAAGCAGATGCTCCTTCCTCTGGGGGCCCTGTGCCCCGGCACCTAGCCTGGGGTCTCAGTCCCTGCTCACCCTCAGCTGAGCACTCGTGTGCAGAATTATTTTTCTTTTCTTTCTTAAGTAGGCTCCATGCCCAGCATGGAGCCCAACAAGGGACTTGAACTCATGACCCTGAGATCAAGACCTGAGCTGAGATCAAGAGTCAGACGCTCAACTGATGGAGCCATCCAGGTGCCCTGTGCAGAGTTACTTCCTATAAGTTATTTACTATTTATCCGAGTTCAAAATGAATGCAGGACTCATTTCAATTTAGACATGTTCATTCTTAAAAAAAAAAAAACAACAGCTTAAGTTCTATTTCAGTAAACACTACCTAAATTGTTTTCATTTAAATGAACCACAGTAGCAAAAAAAAAAAGGTTTAATTTCTATCAGAGAAATCCAAGAAAGGAAAGGCTACCTCGCCACCAGTGGAGGGTTCAATATCCGAATATTTGGAGTCACAAACAAGGTCTCCCACTCCCTGGGCCTGGCCCGATGTGATATTAGGAAAGGAAGCAGCACAGTCTTTTGCAAAATATTTGAGTACTTTCCAGGTGTGTCCATAGTCTGCAGAGCGTTCAACTAACATCGCAGCAGGCCGAAAAGTCTAGAAAAACATGAGGTAAACTTGTAATGGTTCACAAAGGCAGATTTCATTATCCGCTTCAGACTGAACATTTATATTTCCTAATCTCCATTTTTCAAACTTTATTTGTATCTTTGAAAATCTCTCATATAAGGAACACACAGAAATCTCTTTCCAATCAGTGGGCAAGCTTTCATGAACATATACTTTGCCTCGAATCTGGTTCTGTATAAAAGATGTGTATGGGCCATGTGAATTACTCATTGAAGAAGGAGAGCATGTCAATTTTTAAAAAGCAACGTGATTGATATTTTATAGCGATTTGCATGTGGTTTTCTTTGACAAGAACACTTTTCTCTGGCAAACTCCTTTAAGATCTACCAGAAAACTTACTCTGATTCCTCAGAGTTCACCTCCTTAAGGAGCCCACCAGCACTCTGCACACATGTCAGTTCCTGCACTTACCATTCTGTATTATGATTTTAAATCTCTATGTATGTTTGTATCCTTTACTAGGCGGTGAGCCCTCTGAGGGCAAACACTTGTGGGGCGCTTTTTTTCATTTTTTATTTTCATTTTTTATTACTATAAGTCAGCTTCCAGCCTGATGACAAAATTAGAATTTTGATGAATGATTTGGGAATGACTACAGCACAGGATTTCTCTGACATCTAACTATCCTTAGTAAAGACCCTTTCATTTTTCTGCCTCTTCTGATCGCAACCTTTCTGTATTTCCCTGAATAATTTCCACTTCCTGCCTTTTTCTCCTTAAAAATATTCTTTTAGTTCTTACAGTCCCTATCACCCCAGTGCTTGGAGTTTTCCTTTCTGCTCTATCTTGTAAGATTTCTGTCTTTCTTTTCTTTTTTTTTGGTTGACCATCTAAGTGATTAATTAATGGGCAGTGGGGTTCTTGTTCGTTTGTTTGTTTGTTTTGTTTTGTTTTCCACTCAGGAACCAAAACCCAAATGACAAAGCTTGAGCAGAGATTTACAAAGCCTTCTGTGCTCTGCCAGGAAGAAAGGAAGTGAAATCCCAGGCAAGCCCAGCATCTTGTAGGTAGATAGAGGGGGCGGCAAGCCCACACATCTGTACCTTGAAGGTCAGAATGAGGTGGCTGAACTGAAATAATGCTTCTAGGTCCAATCTGATGCTGACATGGTCAAGACCTAAAGAAAAATCCAGAAAGAAGAAGATCAGTGATTTCGAGAGACCCCTATTTATCACCTTAATCCCTCCCTGTGGCTTGTCTGTAATAAAGCCCTTTGAAATCGCATGGCTGGGGATCCACACTCTTTCCTGGTCTTGTCCAGTGGTTTCCCATGACACTCCACGTGCAGAAGGTCTACTTGAGAGCAATATAGGGTTTACCCAGACCGTGCCCACATTCATGTTACGGTGGCTGTGCACACGGCCACTGGGTGGCAGTATCACGTCCCACCAAGGGACTTCCGGGATATTCCCATAGGTGGACTCATGTCCTTGAACTCACCTCTTGACTGTGCATAACCGTGAGCTAGCAAGCCAGAGCCTGGTAAAAATCGACACACCCTATTCTTCCAGCAGCTGCTTAACGATCACTTGGACTAGTTTTATTGTCACCTAGCATAAAACACAGCCTGAAATAGTCCCCTTGGAGTAAGGATCTGCGGCTCCTCCGTGACTGAGAAGAAGAAAGAAGTAGCCCGGCCCGGACTTTGCACTGAGATAGTCAGCGGCCATTCACCTTCTGCCTGGACGTGGAGGATGGGCCCCAGCCTGGACGGAACAGAAGCCCTGATCGCTCTAGAGTAGCCCTGTCCAGTCGGAATAGGAGTCACACATGTCATTTAAGATTTTCTAGCAGCCACACTTTAAAAAGTACGAATAAGCAGGTGGAACTAATTTTAATCTATTGAACCCAATATATTAAAAGCATCTCATTTCAACATGTGGTCAACATTTTTAAAAAAATTAATAATGCTTTCTTTTAACTATTAACAATGTTTCATTTTTTCCAAACGAGGTCTTAGAAATCTGGAATGGTTTTACACCAAGAGCACATCTCAGTTTGGATCGGCCATGTTGTTAATGCCCAGGAGTGCCCAGGGTGAGGGGCTCCGGGACCAGACAAAACAGCTCTGAGAGCACTAACTGGGCTGCAGCAAATGGGAAGCAGTCTTCTTAGAGGGTGAACCACTCAGGAAGGTTTGCACCTCAGAGGGCAGCCCCATTCCCGGGTCAAGGGCTCCTCACCCTTTCTAGAAAGGAGATCTCCTTTCCCCTCTCGAAAGTTCTTGGCTGAGAACCCTTGTTCTATGCAAACAACTCTGACAGAGGGGCACTCCTTCTGTGAGGAGATGTGGGACAAATGCTGGGCACGTGGTTTAAAACAGCTGTTAAGCGGGGCACCTGGTTGGCTCAGTTGGTTGGGCTCAGGTCATGATCCCAGAGTCCTGGGATCGAGCCCCACATCGGGCTCCCTGCTCAGCAGGTAGTCTGCTTCTCCCTCTGTCCCTCCCCCTGCTTGCACTCTCTCTCAAAAAAACCAAAAACAGAAACAAGAAGGAAAACAGCTGTTATGCAAAAATGGCATCAGTGAAGGCAGGTGGCTGTGGCAAAGGCCCTTCCCATGCACTAAGGAGAGCCCAACTAGAGATGAGTAACTGGGATCCAAAATGGGCTGGCATTTAGTAGACACCAATCACATACTTGTCCAATGGGCAGCAGAGAAAAACAGCCTCATATTATGCTTGCCCTATATATTATGATCCTATACATTATGATTATTCCCATGTTCCCCTAATGGTCTAGGATCCCCTGTGGGAAATATGCTTAGGTGTCTGAAGAGGATAGAGGGATTGTAGCCCCAGGACAACATATAGAGATGTGGCAAATGGAATCATTTTGTGGGCTGAGGGTCCCAGATGGGTGTTGAAGAGGAGCCATCATGAGTGAGCCAGCTACATTCATTCAAGCACGTAAGGCCCAAGGCTGGGGTGGGACAGGAGGAACCCCAGTCGGGTCCTGATCGGGGCACCTCGGAAATATGGACGGTCAGGGCCAATATAAGCTTCAATACCACAGTTGTTCATGAACAGAGAAGGGCACAAATCCAGGAAGGAAAGACCTTTAGTTAGTACCAACTATCCTTTCAATTCAATTTTTACATGAAAATATTTGGCTTGCAGCAAGAAATGACATGTTCTTTTTCTCTCTCCCTGCATGTACTGCAGAAGGAAGAAGTATGTGGTGATAACTCTCAGATCTCCCCCGGGGCATCCTTAATTCCATTGACATCAGTGTGTTTTATATTAGCCTTCATTCACCAGCACCTTGTAAGTGGCCTATTTTTTTCTTTTTTTTACAAAGAACAAAAGGAGGCACAGGTATTTTCTTCCCGCGCATGGAAAGAGTGAAGCACCCAGAGTTAGGTGCTTAAAATACACTGAGTTCTCTGGAGGAAAATAACCTTTCCTGAAATGAAAATCAAGTTTGTTCTTATACTGGGTTTTACATTCTCGGTGGAGGCTGTTCCATTCCAATAGGGCTCCTTGCTGTGAAATTGTTAAAATCATACAGAGCGAAAGACAGCTTATTAAAAATGTAAAGAAATGAAAAACTGGAAAGAAACTCAATCGTACCATTTTCAGATTGCCACCATTTCTTTTCTCTCTCTGGTTCAAAACTTGTAATTACGTTCTCAATGGTGTGGCTGTGGGATTGGGTGTACGGGTCGTATGGGAATCTCGAGTCGCAGATGAAGCATTTCTGCTCCCCCTGGAAAAGACCATCATTTAGATAAAAAATAAAGAGTCAGAATTACTTATTGTTGATCTGAATTTGAAAACAAGCTGTACTTGCTATATTTATCTTTCAATCTGGCTAAAAATAAAAAGCAGAGGAAATAACAAGACATCAATTTTTCCATCAATAGGTACTTAACAATGACAAATGCAATAAAAATATGACCCAGAAATTTGATAAATTGATATATCTGGGGTAAAAATGCAAATTTATGCAGAACTAATTTTTGTCTTACACAAGAGGCGGATGATCTGGAACTTATGTTAAACTGTAGAGAAATAAACAGGATACATTCCTTGAGGGATTACTCTCTTTAGTCAGAAAACGAATATTTGGCAAGAAATTAATGAAACACTTGGCCACCAAGTTATCTGCAACCATCCTCCTTTCTCTCTCAGACTTAGTTTTTGGCAGAAAAACTTCCATGATCAAAACCTCTACGTTTGTGGATTTTGTAATATGTGGATTTTGTAAAAGATTCTCACTGAACTCGTAACAGAGAGGCCTGCCCCCTTGTCTTGCAGACTAGAAGGCCTCATTAGTCAATTGGCACTACTTTACTTGGAACGGACTTCCAAAGGTTGCAACAGCCAAGACTGGCCTTTGAGTTTGCCTAACTTAATGCATCTAGCAGCCACATTTAAAAATTGAGTCGTCCCTCGATTCCCTCAACTCTGGCTGCACTCACTTCTTGCTCTTCCTTGAGTTCACCAGGAACTCTACCGCCTTACAATCTTGACACAAGCTGTTCTCTGCTCCCCTTTCCTCCAGCCCTCAAATAGCCCCATCTCTTGCTCCTTCCCTTCTTCTGGGGCTCTGTTTAACTGCCCTCCTCTCAGATTTCTATCTAAAATACCACCAGCTCCCCACCCTTATGGCCTCTGCCACTCTCTGTTTCTTCCTCTGCTTTGTGATATTTTCTAAGCCTGTAATACCACTTGAGACTGTATTGGATAGTTGTTGGATTATTGTCTGTCTCCATCATTAGAATTTAAGCTGAATGAGGGCGAGGACTTTGTTTCATATAAGGTTGTATCCTCCTTACCTACAACAGTGTCTGGCACATAGTAGATGCTCAATAAAATTTGTTGACTGATTGCGTGGTGATTTTTTTTTTTTTTTTTAAGATTTTATTTATTTGACAGAGCGAGAGAACACAGGTAGGCAGAGCGGCAGGCAGAGAGAGAGGGAGAAGCAGGCTCCCCAATGAGCAGGGAGCCTGATGCGGGGCTCGATCCCAGGACCCTGGGATCATGACCTGAGCTGAAGGCAGACTCTTAACCGACTGAGCCACCCAGGTGCCCCTGCGTGGTGATTTTAATGACTATTTCAGCTAATGTCTGTCAAAGTAAACCAGCCTTTCAAGAGGTCCATATAATCTCTTTAGAATCACTGGCCACCATAAGCCTTATACTTGCAAAACACACCAAAATGCCTTTTGGAAATTAAGGAGCGATGGAAGCGAGATCTATTCTGCATATGGGGAGGCTTGCCCCAGACCTGTCCTGAAAGGAGAGCGGAAGCTTTATGATTCCATCAAAAGATGTCAAGACTTCAAAAGATTTCCAGTAAGACTATGGAAATTATTAGGGAAAATGTTTAACTTTGGGGCTTATTCTGTAAATATTTTAGGAGCATACCTTTGATGGACCTGGCTACACAGGATGCTTAGTTGCAGTAACCGGATGGGGAAGTCCCAACTTGGGTAACGCTATGGGTCAATGTTGATTTGAAGCTTCTGAGAAAAATGTTTGGCTTGGTAGCAATTTGTTAGACAATGGATGGGGAAAAAAACCATCCTCTGTGCTGCAAAAATGTTTAAGTAGACCAGTCCTTGTAGCCCCACCCAGAATACTTGGTCAGCCTGAAGACATTTTGAGATTTTTTTCCAGCTCTAAGATTTTAAGATTTCTGGCATTCTCGAGACAAAAGAAACCTTGAAGTCTGATTTACTTCTACTTTTGGTGGTGTGACTTTGAAAGATAGGAGTATCAAGTCCTAATTATTGTCAGGGTATGGCATGAGTTGGCCAAGGCAACAGTAAGCAAAATGTCAGTGTTTGGAGAACAAGATGTGTGATGTCAGGGTTGGAGAGTTTCTAATATTAGAGCTGAGAACCATTTCTTTGTCCAGAGGGCCTGGAATTAGTGAAGTCACTGGAAGGGCCATCCATCCCACCTGAACAAAACTTCTACAGTGTCATTTCCTTGCACATGTAGTGAATTTGCTTTCTGACACAAGTCCTCCCCAAACTTAGAACAGTGCTAAGCACTCAGGTATTGTCTCCACTTACTTATAATCATCCTCTTTTACTAGAAACCAATTAGAATACAAAGCATTTCCCAGAGACCTCCAGGAGCTGCTTTCAATGAACAATACATGGAAAAGCCTGGGCCGCGATCATTAGGCTTATGTCCAACTTCCTTCCTGCACATCCTCTTAAATAAGGGGTTGACGTGATTGCCCCAGGCTCCTCGGCAGGTAGGATACTCAGATGACCTTGGATGCTTGTTCTGCTCCCAGAGCGTGGAGAAGGAAAAAACAGTAAAGCAGCTGGTCCTTTTATAGAACTGGTCTTTAAGGGGGAAAAAAAAAGGCACGAAAATATGTTCATATTGGGATCTTTTGGCCTATTAGACAAGACAATTTCCAAGTGGCATCGTGAGGCTGGCATGCCATCAATTCAACATTCTACCCCCCCCCCCCCCACCCAAGGCAGGACAATGAGAACTCACATTCAGCGTAATGGCCTTGAGACCCTGAGGGATCTTCAATCTTCACTGATGGGTCAATTAAATTTACTCTCTAGGAGTCACTAATGCAGTTAAATAGAACAGTACATTGCATGTAATTCCCTTCGAAGGCTGAACCAAGGAGGCTTTTCTAATTCTAAAGGTAAAAAGAAAGAGATGAAGCAGATCTTCCCTATTTTCTGATCAGTCAAGGGCTTCTGGACTTGGAATCATATCACCTGTGCCTCTGACGTTCAGGAAAGGGTGACGTGTCCTCCTTTCATGTTGCCTGGCTGGCCCCCGATACACTTAGAAAAATCTATGTCATCGACTCAATAATGTCCCAACAAATAAACAAAGAACAAACGCACCTCGAGGTAGCTGAGAATGCAGTATTTCTGGGCTCCGTCCAGCCCACAGGTAGAAGAAGCCGTGAGCTGTGCGCTGCGACCCACCAGAAGATCACCGGTGGTGGGGTGACAGGAGCCCCTTTTGCAGTCATCGTGGGCTTTCGTGTAACCGAGCAACCCTTGAACACAACAGACATGGCTGCACAGAAGGCAGTCAAAGGGTAGCAGAAGGCTTAAAGAAGCAAGCGGTTAAGTTGGAAAGTTAATAGTCCCATTTATTTTCAAAACCAGTTCTCTGGTTTTCTGGTCATTAAGACTCTGGTTGTGGATACTGTTGGTGCCCTTGGCCTAATGGAAATCTCTTAGCCTGCCAGAGAGAACGCAGAACCACCTGCGTTCACGTCCCCACCTGGGCCAGCCTGTAGCCATGACTGATGGATACACAGTTCAAAAGGCTGGCACCATTGCCTCAGGCTGGGAGCAACTCTGTGCTGTGGTTTGTGCTCAGAACCTTTCACAGGAGGAGGTTGAAGCCCCACTCCAGCTGGGACCACATCCTGCCTCCCCTCTCCTCACTCTCTTACTCCGCAGAGCCCTCCCTCACTAAATCACGGACACACAAATCCCTGTCTCAGGCTCTGTGTCTAGGAAACCTGACTTGAGACAGCCTGTATGTACTAGAAATTCTCTATGTGTCATTTTAGGGCAAATAAAGTGCATAGACACAAGGAAGGAAAATCTTAATCCAGCCTCTTATACTTATTGTTCCAACCTGTACAAAACCAATTGGAGAATTTAAGAAATCCTTGGGAAACGACTTTCTCTTAAAACATGTAAATTCAATTGACCCCGTTTATAACCTGGACTGTTGGGTTCGGATTCACCATGGAACAAATCATGCCCCTTTGGGATATTGTGAGAGATGGAGTTCCAGACCCACACAAATAGGCCCAACTGATTTTTGAGGCACCAAGGCAGTTCAATGGAGGAAGAGTAGCCTTTTCAACAAATAGGGCTGGAGGAACTGGACATCCATAGGCAAGGAAATGAACTGTAACCAAAACCTTACACCTTATACAAATATTAACACAAAACGGATCCTGGACTTCAGTGCACATATAAAAATGTAAAGCTATAATACTCCTATAACGCATGGGAGAAAGACTTTGAGACTTAAGACTAGGTGAAGACATTTTAGGATTGACTACAAGAACATGATCTGTCCAAGGAAAAATCGGTAAATTGGACCTCATCAAAATTAAAACTTTGCAAATTACACTGAGTGAAAAAAGCCAATTAAAAGGTTATGCGCTGCATGGCTCCATTTCTTGAATGACAGAATTATAGAGATGGAGAACAGATTTGTGGTTGTCAGGGATTAGGGAGGTAGGGAGGAGGGTGTGGATAGAAAAGGGTTGTACTAGGGCTCCTTGAGGGTAATGGAGCTGTTCGGTATCTTAACTTCGGTGATGGACACATTAATAAAATTGCATAGAATTAAATACACACACATGAGCGCAGGTCAAACTGATACAAGCTGAACAAGGTCAAGGACTATAACCTTGTCAATTGCCCGGTTGTGATACCCCACTATCTTCACACGAGAAGTTACCATTGGGGGAAACTAGGTGAAAGGTGTATGGGATCTCTCTGTATTATTTCTTACAACTGCATGAGAACCTGCAATAATCTCAAAATAAAAAGTGAAAAAACCCCACAGAATCCTCTGCCCCTTCAAAATCACCCCATCAGCCTCTGGACGGTGAATCAAGTAAACCCTACACTCTAAGATAATATGCACATACATGGCCTTCTCTAGCTGCTCTTATATACTTTTCCCTTGAGACATGAAGATTTATGCCAAGCCCTGATTCCAGCAGACGGGAGTGAGAGGGATGGGCATAAAATGGAAAATTATTCCCATACTATGGAATAAGATTGGTTTCTCTCCAGCTTTCTCAATTGTAAAACAATAAGAATTTTTTTATGGTCTTGTTTTGCATTTAATGGATTTCTTTCCTTCAACTTGTCCTCCAAAAATAGAAGCTATTGAAAAGTAATGTTTTTTCTCTTATGTCCACATTCCCCACATGAACTATTCTATTCATCTGGTCATTTTGTGATTATTATCAGGCATTAATACATAGATCATAGTTCTACAGCTAAGAATATGATACATAAGGTCTCCTTCTACGCAGGTTACCAAATACTCGTTTGGACGAGGAATTTTCTGTCTTCACTCTCATCGCAAAGATTACTATTATTCCAAAACAGAGGCACAACAGAGCTTTCTCCTTCTTGAAGATAGATAAGTGAAAAAAGTTAGCACCATTGCATACTTTCATTTCACTATATAATAAATGATCCTACATTGGTTAACATGGATTTTTCCTTTTATTCACCCAACAATCCAAACCCAGATCTCCTTTTATTTCCTCGACTTGACCTCTAGGATAAATAACCAATCAGAAGTTTGGATTCCCAAAGACAGAGGCTTTTAAAGACAAGGTCAGGTATAAAAATCTCTGCTAATGCTGCTATGTGTGGATTAGCTAAGACTTCCCTTCCAGGGATTTAGTCTTCTAGACAAGTTCCATCCTGAATTCTTTTATTGGAATTGCTGCCTTAGAGATTTAACATGTTTTTATAACCTGACTTGGCCTAACTTGTTTTGATCAGATGTGTACTTTTCAGAAATAAAAGTATCCCAGGACTTAGGGAAATCGAACTATTATTATTCATGTAATAGTCTAAATGAGAATATGAATTTCCAGCCTCAAATACTTGGCAAAAAGTGGCTAGCAACATAAGTAGTTAAAGCTTCATGCCCGAACACAGATAGCCTTAGCAATACCCTTCTTGGGTTAGAGTTTTCAACTGCCAGATTATCACATTAGCAACAGGCTGGAATTGATTCAGAGAATAAAGATGCTTATGTCTTTAGAGAATCAATGCATTCCTCAAAAACAACATGCATCTTGAAGATAGGATCTGATTAAACACGAAGTTAAGAGATCTGGTCATTTAAAGAAAATGCACGGCAAATGTTCTGTAAAGTGAAGGATCATTTTGTAGAAATAACCGTTATTATATAATCTCTCATTTTGTATATTGTTTTCATTTTCTTAAACACGTGGAATGTTTTCATATACTTTAGAGTTCATGTTGGAGTTTAGAGGCTGTAAACATACACACACACATTACTTATTATGGGTAAGAAAACTTATAAAGAATGCATGTTAGGTAAGGTTTGTACTTTGTGTGTAGTTCCTAAAACCTGGCCAATACACATATTAGGATTATTTTTCCTAATCTTCCTTAGTCAGAAGGTAAGTCTAAGGGCTTAAATAGGCTCCAGTTTTTATATAAATACCTGTGGTTGAACTACAAACCAGAAAATGCCCAAGCTGATATGTAGGATTAACCTGGTTGGTAGTTTGACCATAGGCAACCCTAGAGACTTGGGTTAGATCAGGGTAAGCTTACGGATGGAAACCCAGGATCTACTGGAGTGAGGTCTTTTTCTTTTTCTTTAAATTTTTTAAAAAGTAATCTCTATACCCAACTTGGGGCTCAAACTTACAACCCCGAGATCAAGAGCTGCACGCTCCACCCACGGAGCCAGCCAGGCACCCTGAGGTCCTTTTCTGCCCAAGCTAATTTGATTTTGAAGATCTTTCATCCTGAGAGAAAGGTCTCCTGATTGAAGAGGGGTCCCTGAGCAACCTTGCTGTGGTTTAGAATTTTGGCAAGGTGTGAGGAAGTTATCCTACACAGAGGTTCAGGGATCCTCAGTGGTTGCTTCTGATTTTGAACACGAGTTTAGTCCCAAAGAGAGCATCCGAGGCAGATGTAGAAGGAAACAGCTCTTCTCTGGCCATCTGAGGCCAGATCTAAGTTTCATTGTCCTGGGGGAGGCAAGGTAATGAGTCTCTGCTCCCAGTGACTTGCGGCTCACATTTCCAAGGCAGAGAATTTTCAACAGAGAACAAATGAGCATTTCCTACTTTGAGCTGTTCTTTCCTCTACCACCAGCAAATCTAACTGGGAGACTGCCTCAGGGTTTGGGGCTAACAACATTAAAAAATGAGATTCTGAAAGTTTGCTGCCATGAAGAAATTCAGCATGAATCTTTGAAGAGAAGATTCTAAGCAATTTAGTCAGTACTTAATAACTAAAAGCAGGACTGTTATAGAAAAGTCAGGATCAAAGAGAGTAATTGTTGGAAACATCCTCTCTATGACTAATGTAAATTATTCTTAGTTTATTAAAGATGGCAGAGGCATGGAGGATTTGGCCCTTTAGTGGAAAGGAGCTGCGGCTTTCAGAAGAGGAAATTTTGCCTGTAAGTTCTTCATAAGACCTCATTACTGGGACAAGGGCTACATTCAAACAGGCCTCTATTTCAAAATTAAAATGCATTCTACTTGTAAATTAAGAATCTGAAAGTATTTCTACTTTCCTTGGTATCTTAATTTACTTATCTGCTGATAGTAATATTCCATTAAAGATGATTGAAATAGCTATGTGTGGATAGAAAACATATTGGAGTGGAATTTTCTAGTTGCTGGACACAATTATACAACAGAAGAACCATGACAATATATAGAACAGAAAAAAAGAGGTGGATATGTTTAAAAAACATTTTTACTAAATATTTTAGAACAATTCAGTAAAAGTAGAAAATGGATTTTGACAACTAATACTCACCAAGGTGCAAAAAAAACCCCAGTAGAAATTGCATTCTTTTGTCAGGAACTGATTAAATTCAGTTTTGCTAGGTTAAAAAAAAAAAAGGAGGTTAAAGTCAGTCACTGATAGAATCAATAATTGCCATCAACTTTCAATGATTCTTTAGGGACACAAAATATGTACAGCGCCCAATTTCTTAAAAAGTAAGAGTGCATAAAATTTTTACCAATATTTGTTCTCTATTTTCTTGAAATCAAAGAATGCAATAGTTTGTAGGAACTATATGAAACAATTTCATTTGCATATTTTTATTTTAACCTATTTTTGTCCTCTTATTGTTTAGAAAAAAAATTTTAATTATGCAATCAGTATGTACTCATTATTGAAAAAACAGAAAAATCAGACAGGCAAAGAGAGGGAATTATTATCCGTAGTACTACCACCCAGAGACAAGTGGTTAATATCTTGCTGTATGTTTTTCCATAGTGCTTCCCTTCCATGTAAGTATTTTCCAAAAATGATAGCATATTGTATGCTTGTTTCAATCAATGCATCCCAGACATCTCTCCGTACCAGCAAATATAATTTTACATCAGTAATTTTTCAACCTAGTGAGGGACATCAGGATCACCTGGGGGCTTCCACAAACCAAACTTGTGTCCCCGTTTGCAGATTCAGCTATATCCCCCTAGATGGAGGGCGCCCCCAAGTCCCTGTGTGGGGAAGCCTGATAGGGATGGGTGTGTACATGCCCCGCAGGGGTTGGGAGGAGAGAAGGTAAAATGCTCTCCTGCACCAGTATTTTTAAATTACTGGATAGTATTCCTCTGAATGCAGGAACCAGAATTTATTTAACGAATCCTCTCTTGGTGGATGTGTGCTTTGTTTCTAGTATTTTCCTGTTCTAGACATTTTTGCTAAATCTTTATTTATATCCCGAATTTTTCCCCAGGATACATTAAGTGGAGTGGAACTAATGGATCAAAGAGCACGTGTGTGTTTGGGCATCTGTGTGCACACAAACATACATGTGTGTACGTAAAGAGTACATACACACATGCATACGTACCGCGTGCATGTAGCTGTGTGCGTGTATAAAGCTGATGTAACTGCCAAGTTGCCATGTGGACATTTCATCCCAGTGCACACGCTCACCAACAGCCAACGAGAATCGCTGCTCACTCGTGCCCTTCCCAACACGGAGTATTATGAATTTTTAAAGCTTTGTCAATTTAAAGAGCAAAAAATTATACATTGTCCTTTTGGTTATAATGTTTCTATTTGGGTAGTAGTGAATGTAAAAATGCTTTTCCATGTATTTACAGGTGAGAATTATTTTTGCCCTTCGATCCTTCGAGGCTTTTCCTAGTGAATTCTTTGTTTTCCTCCCTGCCCACGCTCTGAGTCCCCCTAACCTGATGTGCCTGGCATTCCGCTCTCGGAACTCTCTTCTCATGCTCTTGGCTTTGCCTTGAATGCCACCCTCCTAAACTCAAATGCCAGCCTCCTTACGAAGTCTTTTGTTTAAATGCCTGATTTTAGGCGAATTTCCTTCTGTGACCCAAGTTCTTCCCCCAGCCAGCCTGGGCTTCATTTTGGACGTCCCGATGTCATAAGAAGACGAGTCACTGAGAAGCAGTGCCCCCGCAGCATCTCCAACTGATAATGAGTCCTCTCTCTTAAAGTCTGCGATTTTGGACTGCTCCCTGTATACAAAACCTTGTCAAGACCTACAGGAGAATCCAGAACGGAGCCTTCAGAAGGTCCATTCTGTGTGGGTTGCTGAATGCCATCGAAATTATGAAATTACACAGCATCTCTGCTTCTCTCCAGTGGGGAATCCATTCACAGGGCAGATTCCAAACTGAAACACTGTTTCCAACTACAGACCAAGGGCTAAAATCTCCCTCCTCTGGGAAGGTGGGAGGGACGCAGATGGCACAATTCTAATGACCCAGGTTTAGAGAGAAAGGAGAAGACTGCCATGTTGACCACAGGAGCAAAAGCTCGTGTGAAAGGAATGCCTTTGGAGACAAACCATAAGAAACTCTTAACCATAGGAAACAAACTGGGGGTTGCTGGAGGGGAGGGGGTGGGGGATGGGGTAACTGGGTGATGGACGCTGGGGAGGGTATGTGCTATGGTGAGCGCTGTGAATTGTGTAAGACTGATGAATCACAGACCTGGACCCCTGAAACAAATAATACATTATATGTTAATTAATTGAATTTAAATTAAAAAAAAAGAAAGGGATGCCTTTGGCAGAGCACGGGGTGGGGGGAGGGGTGGGGGGGGGACAAAACTTCCTAGTATCACAGTTCATCACACATCTGTGAAGCAAATAAACTCCTGGGAATTTTGTCAGTCTACGAAGTATCTTCAAGCAACAGTAAAGATCATGATACAAGGAAGTGAACCTCCCAGCATGCATCAGCCGGGTTCCAGCCTGACTTGCTCCGAAGAAGAGAGCACTAGAAGGCGAACCCAAGCTAGACTAGAAGAGATACCATTCTCTTATTCATAATTGCTCAACGTGTATCACCAGCTCCTCAGTGCAGAATTACCGGGCTTATCGATAATTCCCCTGCTGGCTGAGCACCTCCAAAGCCCTGGCCGCAGCTCAGAAACCCCTGGCAAGATTATTTTTTCATGACTTCTTTTTAAAAATACTTATTTATTTTCTGATACAATACACATAACATAAAATCTACCATCTTAACCATCTGAAAGTGGTTAAGTACAGTCACATTATTGGGCAGCCAATCCCCAGAACTCTCTTCATCTAGCAAAACCAAAACTCTGTACCCATGAAACAGCTTGTCAATCTCCGGTCCCCCCAGGCCCTGGCAACCACCGATCCAGTTTCTGCCTCTATGAATCTCACTACTCCAGGTACCTCATACAAGTAGAATCATACGGTATCTGTCTTTTTGTGACTGGCTTGTTTCACTTAGTATGATGTTTTCGAGATTCATTCGTGTTATAGCACGTGTCAGAATTTCCTTCTTTTTTAAGGCTGAATAATATTCCATTGTATGTATGGGGTAGATTTTTAAGTGACTGATGCTCAGGCCCAACTCAGACCAATTCAGTCAGAATGGCTGGAGTGGGACCCAGGTGTCAATATGTCCATGATGCCCCCCAGAGGATTCTCATATGTAGCCGGGGTGGAGAACCACCGATGGCTCGTGAATACCTAAAACTCATCAACTTGCCCACATACCTGCCCTCCTCCTGGATTCCATTCTAAGAGAAGGGAATAACCAATGGCTCCAAATGTTGCTGCACATTTGAATCTCCTGGCCTGCTTTACGTGTCCTGCTGCCCAGGGGACATTTTATCCCAATCAAATCGGAATATCTGGGGGTGGGGTGCCAGCAACAGTGTTTTTTTTTTTTTTTAATTCTAGGTAATTCCAACGTGCAGCCAAGTCTGGGAGCCACTGGGGTTACCACAGACCGACTTGCTTAGGCCACAATGTTGAGGGTCATCCTTGTTCCCTCCCTGTCATGCTTCCGAATCTAAATTTGATCTCCTCTCCTTAAACAGTCATTCTCAATGTGTGGTCCATGGATTTAACAAGGTGACCAGTTCATCCCAGTGTGCAGGGCACTTTACTCGTGTTAGCACCAGAAGTTCCCAGGTCCTTGGAACGCCCTTTGGTCTGGGCAAATTCAAAAGTTGGTCACCCTACTGGATCAGCGGCATCAGCATCACCTGGGAACTGGTTAGAAATGCGAATGATCAGGCCCCGGCACTAGACCCATTGATTCAAAAGTCTAGGGATGGGGCCCAGCACTGTGCCCTTTTACAAAGCCCTCCAGATGAGGCTGATGTATGCCCAAGTTTGAGAACCACTGCTCATCAGTAACTCCCGGGTCCAAACGCTGAAGACCAGAGCTGCTGCTGCTGGGACAGCAGTGACACCTCACAAGAACCTAATCTGTGCCAAGTGCATTCCCAGCTGTTTGCCTGGGCTGGGTGGCCCCCCACGTAAGGCACTGCAGGTCCAGGCTGTGGTACTGGGGGGACAGAGCAGGCAGGTGGGGGCACCCTTCAACCCGTCATGCCGCTGGGCTCTGTAGATCGTGCAAACAAGGCTAAAGCAGCCCCAGCAGGGATGGCCCCTTTTTACTGCTGAATAATATTCCATTATATGGATGGATATACCACTTTGTTTAGCCATTCATCAGTTCATGGGCATTTTTCTCTACTTTTTGGCTATTATGAATAATGCTGCTATGAACATTTATCTACAAGTTTTTGTATGAATGTATGTATTTTCATTTCTCTGGGGTAAATGCATCACCGTAGAAAAACACTGTTTTCTTAAACTAATGTTAAGACCTTGTCTAAACCTTTCTCATAGATTGTAAGCACTTGAAGGCCAACATTCATCTTCTTTTCCCCAGAGGTACATAGAAAAAATACCAAAAACATTTGCCAACTTGAAGTCATTGCAGTTTCTTTTTTTGTTTTTTAATTTATTTTATTTTGTTATGTTATGTTAGTCACCATACAGTACATTATTAGTTTTTGATGCCATGTTCCATGATTCATTGCTTTCGTATAACACCCAGTGCTCCATGCAATACATGCCCTCCTTAATACCCATCACCAGGCTAACCCATCCCCCCACACCCCTCCCCTCTAAAACCCTCAATTTGTTTCTCAGAGTCCATAGTCTCTCATGGTTCATCTCTCCCTCCGATGTCCCCCCCTTCATTTTTCCCTTCCTTCTCCTAATGTCCTCCATGCTATTCCTCATGTTCCACAAATAAGTGAAACCATATGATAATTGACTTTCTCTGCTTGACTTATTTCACTTAGCACAATCTCCTCCAGTCCCATCCATGTTGATGTAAAAGTTGGGTATTCATCCTTTCTGATGGCTGAGTAATATTCCATTGTATATACGGACCACATCTTCTTTACCCATTCATTTCTTGAAGGGCATCTCGACTCTTTCCACAGTTTGGCTATTGCGAACATTGGGGTGCATATGGCCCTTCTTTTCACTACATCTGTGTCTTTGGGGCAAATACCCAGTAGTGCGATTGCTGGGTCATAGGGTACCTCTATTTTTAATTTTTTGAGGAACCTCCACACTGTTTTCCAAAGTGGCTGTACCAACTTACATTCCCACCAACAGTGTAAGAGGGTTCCCCTTTCTCCACAGCTGCTCCAACATTTCTTGCTTCTTGCCTTGTCAATTTTTGCCATTCTAACTGGTGTAAGGTGGTATCTCAGTGTGGTTTTGATTTGGATTTCCCTGATGGCTAATGATGATGAACATTTTTTCATGTGTCTGTTTGTTAGCCATTTGTATGTCTTCTTTGGAGAAGTGTCTGTTCATGTCTTCTGCCCATTTTTTGACTTGATTATTTGTTTTTTTGGGTGTTGAGTTTGAGGAGTTCTTTATAGATCTTGGAAATCAGCACTTTGTCTGTAGTGTCATTTGAAAATATCTTCTCCCATTCTGTGGGTTGCCTCTTTGTTTGTTGACTGTTTCCTTTGCTGTGCAGAATTGATGAAGTCCCAAAAGTTCATTTTTGCTTTTGTTTCACTTGCGTTTGGAGATGTATCTTGAAAGAAGTTGCTGTGGCCGATGTCGAAGAGGTTACTGGCTATGTTCTCCTCTAGGATTTTGATGGATTCCTGTCTCACATCGAGGTCTTTCATCCATTTTGAGTTTCTCTTTGTGTGTGGTGTTAGAGAATGGTTGAGTTTCATTCTTCTGTATATAGCTGTCCAATTTTCCCAGCACCATTTATTGAAGAGACTGTCTCTTTTCCACTGCATATTTTTTCCTGTTTTGTCAAAGATTATTTGACCATAGAGTTGAAGGTCCATATCTTGGCTCTCTATTTTGTTCCATTGGTCTATATGTCTGTTTTTGTGCCAGTACCATGCTGTCTTGGTGATCATGGCTTTGTAATATAGCTTGAAATCAGGCAATGTGATGCCCCTACCTTTGTTTTTCTTTTTCAACATTTCCTTGGCGATTCAGGGTCTTTTCTGATTCCATACACATTTTAGGATTGTTTGTTCCAGCGCTTTGAAAAATGTCATTGGAATTTTGATCGGGATGGCGTTGAAGGTATAGATTGCTCTGGGCAGCGTAGATGACCACTCTGCTCAAGAATGTTTGGGTCAACCAGGAAATCAAAGAAGAACTTAAACAATTCATGGAAAACCAATGAGAACAAAAACACATCGGTCCAAAACCTATGGGATACTGCAAAGGTGGTCCTAAGGGGGAAATACATAGCCATTCAAGCCTCACTCAAAAAAATAGAAAAATCCCAAATTCACCAACTAACTTTACACCTTAAAGAACTGGAGAAAAAGCAACAAATGACACCTAAGCCACTCATTAGAAGAGATATAATTAAGATTAGAGCAGAGATCAATGAATTAGAAACCAGAAACACAGTAGATCAGATCAACGAAACTAGAAGCTGGTTCTTTGAAAGAATTAATAAGATCAATAAACCGCTGGCCAGACTTACCCAAAAGGAAAGAGAAAGGACCCAAATTAATAAAATTATGAATGAAAGGGGAGAGATCATGACTAACACCAAGGAAATAGAAACAATTATTAGAAATTGTTATCAACAACTATATGCCAATAAATTGAACAACCTGGAAGAAATGGTTGCCTTCCTGGAAACCTATAAACTCCCAAGACTGAAACAGGAAGAAATTGACAACCTGAATAGGCCAATAACCAGGAACGAGATTGAAGCAGTGATCAAAACCCTCCCAAAAAACAAGAGTCCAGGGCCTGATGGATTCCCTGGGGAATTCTACCAAACATTCAAAGAAGAAATCATACCTATTCTCCTGAAGCTGTTTCAAAAAGTAGAAACAGAAGGAAAGCTTCTAGACTCATTCTATGAGGCCAGCATTACCTTAATTCCCAAACCAGGCAAAGACCCCATCAAGAAGGAGAATTTCAGACTGATACCCCTGGTGAATATGGATTCCAAAATTCTCAAAAAATCCTAGCTAATAGGATCCAACAATACATTAAAAGGATCATCCACCACGACCAAGTGGGATTTATCCCCGGGATGCAAGGGTGGTTCAACATTCGCAAATCAATCAATGTGATAGAACACATTAATAAGACGAGGGAGAAGAACCATATGGTTCTCTCAATTGATGCAGAAAAAGCATTTGACAAAATACAGCATCCTTTCCTGATTAAAACTCTTCAGAGTGTAAGGATAGAGGGAACGTTCCTCAAGTTCATAAAATCCATCTATGAAAAACCCACAGCACATATCATCCTCAATGGGGAAAAGCTGAGAGCGTTTCCTTTAAGATCAGGAACATGACAAGGATGCCCACTCTCACCACTGTTGTTCAACATAGTACTAGAAGTCCTAGCAACAGCAATCAGACAACAGCAAAAAAATAAAAGGTATTCAAATTGGCAAAGAAGAAGTCGAACTCTCTCTTCGCAGATGACATGATACTTTATGTGGAAAATCCAGAAGACCACCCCCAAATTACTAGAACTCATACAGCAATTCAGTAATGTGGCAGGATACAAAATCAATGCACAGAAATCAGTTGCTTTCTTATACGCTAACAGTGTAATTGTAGAAAGAAAAATTAGAGCATTGATTCCATTTACAATAGCACGCAAAACCATAAGATACCTTGGAATAAACCTAAGCAAAGAGGTAAAGGATCTATACTCTAGGAACTACAGAACACTCATGAGAGAAAATGAAGAAGACACAAAAAGATGGAAAAACATTCCATACTCATGGATCGGCAGTTTGCATTTCTGCTAAAATACGCCAGCGTCTAACCTTGACGCCAACTGCATGCGTAGTGTTCTAGCTTGATTTTTATTACTGCCTCTTTCATGAACTTCACCTCATCTGTCCTGACTTGAAGGCCTTGACTGTGCCCTGGATGGGCCCATCCCTGCTGGGGCTGCTTTGGCTTTGTTTTCACGATCCCCATGGCAATTGCCAATCCTGGGTGTTCCCTGCTGCGGACCTTTCTCCACCTCTTCCCCCCACTGCCTTATTCTGTGGCTTCTAGTTCCTGACGTTCTCCCCATTTCCATTGGTCTTTGCTTTCCAGAGCCCCAGTGTGAATCTAGAGGTGTCTTTAAACCTGAAAGTTTACATACTGTAAGAGGAGGCACTTGGGAGATCAATGGGCCTATAGATGTAACCACCCATCCACACTCCTAATTTTGTTTTCATATCACAGCTGGAAGAAACTCTAAAGGAGCTCATCCATTCCCAGTCTTTGTCTCCACTTAGAACTGATTTAGAACTTTGTTTAGGGAAACAATCCTGAACCCACATCCTGTGAACGATTTACAGCTTTCAGGTCAGAAGAACTGGTCTGGGGCCGCAGCATCCACACATGGGGTTCTACAGGGCCCAGAGGCATGATGGGTAGAAAATGGGCTGAGGTCCCCAGCTTCCTGTCCTCCAGCCAAGTAGTGGGAGTGGTCCCAAAGGAAGGCCAACATTGGGGTTTTAAATTCTTTAATCCAGCTATCTCTGAAATCCCTGAGGCCCAGGCTATGAAGACGTGAGTTAATTCTGGTGAATTCAGGCTACTAAAAATATTCTCCTTGAAATGTCCAATAAAATGTGGCAAAGGGGCTTCAATCATCCCCCATTTTCTTACTTCTCTATGTCACTTTGCAGTGGTTCCTGGCATCCTGTTACCAATTCATTCCTTCTATCTCACCTCACTCAATTCTACCTCCTGATGTAGAATCTCCTTCCTTCTCAGCGAAGGTAGATTATGGCTGATCCCTGTGATTACATTGGAAAGGCTGAGGCCCAGATCAGCTTTCCTGCTTTCATGAGCGCAGTGGGTTCTCAGGATTGGTTTGCCCAGCAGAGAACCCTAGGTCTAGGGACATTTGTGGCTGTCACATTGGAGAGGAGGATCTACTGACATCTAGTGGGCAGAGGCCAGGGATAGTGCTAGAGAGTCTCCTACAACACACAGGGCAGCCCCATCCCCCTAAGTAAGAATTATCTCGCCCCAAATATCAATAGTGCCCTGAGTCAGGGCCTTGTCTCCTCACCCTTCATTCCCATAAGCTCCTCAGCTCTGGTCCTGCTCCCAGTTTTCTGTTTCCCATTTGAGATAATCTAAGTCCCAAGCTAGATGAGTGTTAGAGTATGCAGTCTGGCAACTTTTACAAAATCTGTTTTCTGAAATCACCCAGTCACTGTAAAAACGCACGGCTGTACATAGAGCACGTTTTCGGGTGCGGTGGTCATCCCCCCCATACCTTCCTTCAGCAGGCTTTCCATTTCATCAGTGCTGCTTTTCTGGTTGGTGTACCAGACCTGACCTTTGCGAAGCTTCACAGAGGCCACATGCAATTTCTTTCTTGCTAAATTCATTGGTGAGTTTAAGTGATATTTGTAAAAGTAATAGGGATGAAGAAACATACTATCACCCCTTATTTGGACAAAGAGCATGTAAATATGTTTACAAAGGCCCTGGATGCATTTTGGTGATGGTTTAGGGAATGCCGCTAGAGGACCCTGGGCTCAAACTACATTAAGTGTCGCAATAAAGAGTAAAGTATGTGAAACTGACAATAACTAATTTCCCAGCATTGCTAATCGATTTTAATTTACTGACCACCACCATTACCTCATCTGCCCTCACTGGAAGGTTGTGCTCAAGGTGACAGCTCGTCGAAGAGTTTCTTCTTTTTTGTCAAAATGATGTGGAGGCAACAGATGGAGACATGGGGGGCATTTAGTGTCGAGCTGCCCAGCAGTGTCCCAACACTGTCCTAGGTAGACCCACGGGTACAAACAGCGTGTGGGAAACAGCCTCTCTGCAGGCTTCCTTCTGCAAGTTGTACGGTAATCTCTAACACGGGGGATCATTATAATCCACATTATTTATACTAGCCCTTAATTCTTTTTCTGGCACACTTCAAATGGGTTATTTTACACATTTTAAAATGACAGTTCTCATAGAAATCTTATGTTTAACTTTCCCTTATCTGTGTAACACATGTTTTTTTTTCTCCCACATTACTTCAGGAATCATCAGATATTTCAACTGTGTTGCCTTAAATTGCATTGCAGTGAGGAATGCAGAACATGAAGCTATAAATCTCACTTTCCCTTAAATTACAGCAGACACCGTGCTCTCCTTAAAACTCACCACTTATACATACCTAAGATATTAACAATATATTTTGAAGATATGGCTAGTTCTACAGAATTGGGACGTTTCCCAACTGTCCCAAGTTGTATCACTGTGGGAAAGTAAGTATTCACCTATTACACAATTTATAAATTGTGCAGCTCAACATTGCATCATTCAAAGCTTTCTTTAAGGAACAGAAAAGCTCAGGTCACTGGCTGCACCCCACTGGCCACTGAGCACCAATTTTTGCCATTGGATATTGTACTGTGTACATGTCTTGTGTATACATGTTATCTGATTATCCTTCTGTGACAGTAATGCGTATACTCCATGCTCTGATATATTATCCTCTACGCTGGCTCCCCTCATACACAACAAATTCTGAATTTGCTGATAGCTTCACTTAATCCAAAAACTGCCAACATGTCAGGGAGAGAGAAGACGAGACTTACCGGGATTTGCGAGGCTGTGCTGAGAGGCGCAGGCGGCAAACAGGGCGTGTAAAGGCACACCTGAAAGTGAGAGTTTAAGTAGAAAACCTCTCCCCCGAGGCACCTAGGGGGAGGGGAAAAAAGATGAGTGATGTTCCCGAACCTGCCATAAAAGGTGATGGGTGAAGTTACTTGCCTTGGGTTTTGACGTACACATGCGCACGCGCACACACACACACACCCCTTGTATACAGAGGCAAAGAGCTCTATTTTACAGCAAATGTTCTTCATTATGTGCCAGACTTCTGAAAGCAAAAGCTGGGAGGAGTTGAGATCAGGGTCACAACAACAAACTGCAATATTCCTACCAAATTTGTAACTAAGTTGCAGCTTCCCCTTAGCTGCTCCAGCCGTGTGAAACTAAGAGGGAAGACTCAAAGAATTAGAGGCTCACACTGTGCTCCCCCAAGCAACCAGAGTGCAGTGCTTTCTTGAGGAACCAACTGTCTGTGGGAGCAGCCCTGAGTTCCTTTGTATGGAAGCTGTAGGCACATTCAAACACTTGCCAGTAGGCATCCTTCCTATTTGCGATTGTAATGTGTTACAAAGTAAATCTCACCCTGGAGAAGAGTGGTGGATAAATGCAATGTTTTTATTATTCACTAACTTGTATAGTCTTTTGCTCCTGAGTTCTTGCCTTCAGATACCAGGCTTTTGGTGCTTCAAGAAACTGTGTCTAATGAAACTAACAGAGAAAGAGCAAGACAGTATGCAGCATACTTCGGCTCCTAGAATTTGAGTAGTAAAGGTATTCTCTACAAATGCACCATTAAGACAAAATTAACGCATTTCACTGATTTATATTGACATCTGTCCAAGAGAAGACATGGCAGAGAAGATTAGTCTTTCCACATTCACTCAGCCTTGAAAATCTCTGTTTTTACCTTTACCCAGATACTTTGGTAGCACATGCTCTGCTATGGAAGTTCTGGAAATACTATCAAGTACCTCCCAGGTTGGGAGTGATTGGCTTTTTGCTCCATTATTTAATTAGATCTGACTATGTCAGTAAGTTATTAACCAAACGATGTTTATGTTGTCATATACCAAAAAGATAAAACAAAATATTCTTGTCTTCTACCTTCCCCTTTATATGTTGATGTTTCCTCTGGGCTTTATCACCTGAGAAATCTCTGTGTATTCCTGAGGCAAATTCATTCAGATAGTTTCATGGCTTAAACCACTTCTTTATCTCCAACCCCACCTACTTCCTGAGCTTTGGCTCCATGCTCCCAACTGCCTACCAACACCTCTCTCTGGATGACTCACCAGCACCTCAAACATAAGACGTTCACAGTTGAACTCTTGTGTTGTTGGAACTTCTCCCTCTTCCTCATCCTCATACCTTCTCAGTTAATGGCATCTTTATCCAGTCATTTGTCCAAGCCAGGAACCTCAGCTGTGCTTAATTCCATGCCCCCTCCTTCCATTGCCCTGAGACATAAAATCACACTCTCGGAGCACAGCCTCCCTAAACACTTGATGGGGTCCAGTGACAGACAGGGACGTGGTCTTCCGCTGCTTCCCCCAAAGTTCCTATGGTTTCCTCTCAGCACAAGCGTGGCTGGTGGTCAGTCACAGTGTTAGTGACTCCCCTTGGGCCTTGGCTGGCTGGCCCTGGGACACTGTCCTGTCCTTTCAGAGGGTGATTGCGGGGCTCACACTGGGTCTCAGAGCATCACCAATGGGAGGATTTAAAGGCTCCGACCTCACGGTGCTTCCTTCTGGTTCCTGTCCATATGGAACAGTCCCTGCATCCAGTTTACCAACCCCCCCCCTTGTCAGTCAGTGGGTCAGACCTTTCACTGGCTTTACTCCTAAGATCCCTTCTAGTACGGTGCAGGAAAGTGGGGGTGCTGGGGGGAAGAAGGCTAAATATTACTGACTGGACTGTTTCATTTTGCTTACAAAGACCAAATTCAACATTTCGTGGCCAAGTCCTGAGGACCAAAACAGAGTTATGTCTCCCTCAGTTACTCAAAGCAGAACATTCTACAACATTACATTTTTGGTTTGACGTTTAACTTAGCTCTAACCAAGATGAGAGTGGTCAAATAATATTATGAAGGAAATCTCTCCCAAATGCTGGTAAGTCAGCTGTTTTTCTCCACTTATTCTTTCTTCTCTAGCCTTACATCAATGTATTCATTGGGGCTGTCGTCATTTCTCATAGTCTCTGTTGCCTAAATTTTATTTTTTTTAATTTATTTATTTAAAGAGAGAGCGCAGGCACACGCACGAGCTGGGGGGAGGGGCAGAGGGAGAGAGTCCGAAGCCGACTCCCCGCTGACACGGTGCCCCCGGGGGTGGTGCGGGGGGGCTCAATTTCAGGGCTCTGAATCAAGAGTCAGATACTCAACCGAATGAGCCACCCAGGTGCCCCACTGTTGCCCGAATTTTATCCTTGCTTCTTCCGAGCCATCATCCTCTTGTCACCAGAGAACACAGATTTAGACTTGGGGCTTCTTCGCTGACAATCCTTCACCGGCGGCCTGTCACTTACCGGATCCACGTTTCTCAGTGTGGCAGAACAAAACGGGGTTACAGTCTGGCCCCAACCCCGCTTGCTCACTGCCTGCCCGAGAGCTAGACTCTCTCCCTCTGTCCCTGGACCCATCACGCACTCGTGTGACTCAGGCCTTGGCACAGGCCATTCCCTCCTATGTGACACCGTTCTCCCCTCTCCACTTTTCCTTTAGCTGCCATCTTTTGTAAAGCTTTTCTAGATTCCTCCAGAGAGAGCTGGCTGTTCTTGCTTCAGAAGTACAACGATAGAGGGACAGGCTTGCCTTTGCAGTGAAATGTTGGTGGCGGCCTCCCCCTCATTACTCTGAGCAGGGTGATGTCAAGGACCACAGAGACGACCGTCCTTATTGCTCTCCCTCTGACTCGGTGGCTGGGCTGCTCCTGTTTCCCTTGCCTGGAAGCCAGTGGCTCAGTTCCAGCAGGTAAACTCCTGTGTACCCTCTGATCTTCATTATCACCAGACTCACGGTCCAGTGCTCAAGGGCCTGGCGCTGGGTATTCTCATGCCCACCAGGGGGCAGCACTTCCAAAGTGCCATGCAGACTTCCCTTCCTCCTGTGTTGGCCCATTCTGCAGGACTGGGCTTCTGTCGAGGGTCCCTTTCTTTCTGGTAGGTAGCCTGGATCAGTATCAGGAGGCTAGCATTTTTTCTTCTTTGGGGTGGGCCCCCCTTCCCGTCAGCCTCCACCTATGACTCTGCCACCGTGGACAGATCCTCAGTATTGGAAGCCTCGTGGATTCTCCACTGCTGGGCCTTGCCTCATCTCCACACTGGATGACCATTACCAGATTTTGGAGGAATCTGGCCTATTCCTCTGCCCCCTAATCTAGTCCTGGAGTATGGACTGATTCTCCTTAAGAAGCTGCTCTCTCAGGGGTGCCTGGGTAGCTCAGGCAGTTAAGCATCTGACTCTTGATTTTGGCTCAGGTCATGATCTCAGGGTCATGAGATCGAGCCCTGCGTTGGGCTCCATGCTCAGTGGAGAGTCTGCTGGAGATTCTCTCTCTCCTTCTCCCTCTGCCCTTTGCCCCACTCACACACGTGAGCTCTCTCTCTCAAATAAATAAATCTTTATTAAAAAAGAAGCTGCTCTCTTACTCTTAACTGTAGAGGACAAACTGATGGTTACCAGAGGGGAGGTGGCTGGGTGGGGGTGGGGGTGGTGGGGTATGGGTTAAACAGGTAATGGGAATTAAGGAGTATATTGTGATGATCACCAGGTGTTGTATGTTAAGTGTTGAATCACTATATTGTACACCTGAAACTAATAGTACACTGTATGTTAACTAACTAGAGTTTAAAACTTAAAGAAAAAGAAGCTGCTCTCTTGGCCAGTTTTTGTAGCTGAGAGAGCCTGTCACCTACCCCTCCCCTCCCCCACCATGATGAATTCACTCGGGCATGATCTTCCACCCCTCAAGTGTTTTGGCCAAGAATTTAAACCATATCACACTGTATTCCCAAATGCCAAGCTGAGTGCAGTGCACACAGTAGGCGCTTGCTTTTTGAATGAGGTGCCATTAAGTTGAAGAAACTGCTAACAAAATTATATGGAGAAATCTTTATATCAGAAAAATCGAAATCCCTGGATTTAGGTTTGGAATTTATATTCTAAAATTTGGGGCCATGTGATTTGAACTGCTTTCCATTGGCTTTTCAACAGGCATGATAAGTTAGCTGAGTGGATGGCACAGAAAAGTCATCAAAGAGAATTTGCAGGGAGTAAAACATTCAAAGCAAGAGAACGACAATTTTCTCTACTGTCTAGTAATTTAGAATGGAAGGAAAATTCTTCTTCCTGCCCTCATAAGGCCCTGCGGTAATTTAAATCAACTGTTATTTCTCTTATCAATCATGGTTTGCTCTTTCCACAAAATGTAATTCTCTTTTGTTTCATTTTTTTTTCGTCCCCATCTCTTAGACTTCCTTTGTTTCCCTCTCTTAGCGTTCTCCTTTCCTCTGAAGCCAATCTGAATTGCCAAGGATAAGGCAGGAATATCTCGTTCCCTGTTTTGTTTATTCATTTTTTCTGGCTCATGCTTCTGTAGTCATTTTCAGGCAGCTTGATACTTATCAGCTGTAAAATGTGCTGGACTAGAGGGGCTTGTTTCTTAGAAATGAAGGAGCCAAACCCACCCCAATCTACTTCCAGGGGATCAGGTGTAATACTTTCTTTTTGGTTCTCAATGCTCTGTCAAATCCCGACTGACGAGGGACCATCTTAAGTGTCAACATCTTCTGTTTGCCTTGTGATTGGCCAAGTATAACCATTGCAGGAATTGCAGATGTAAGTGGCTCAGGATGCCATGGCTATTCTGTTCTCCTACAAAGATCTATAGGGTAAAAATGAAACTAAGGCAGAATCTTAAATTTTACTCACCTGCCCATATATTAAGGCATCTGGAACACATCTCCTCTGAAGTGTCAGCTGGGTATGTTTGCTAGTTGCTTCCAAAGACATATTTCGGATTCCTACAAGCTCGTGGAAGGAGATGACTGCGAATTGAGCAACAATTGATATTAATTTTTTATACAATATCAACTAGTGAGAGAATAGATTCAACAAACTTTCCTCCAATATTAATTTTATAGACCTTTAAACGCTTTTAGAAGTGTTTTACCAAGGTTTCTTACTTGTTATTTAATTCTGTGTTTCTATTTACTGCTGTATTTTAAATCAATGCCCTTTGTTTTTAATGTATTCCCTATAGTCCAAATTATCTGTTCACTTCAGACGCCCTGGAAAGCAACCCCTAGAAGACTAGAATCATGTCGTTTCCATGGCAGGACTAAGCACAGAGGAAGCTTGCAGTCAGGAGCTGAAGAAAAAAATGGCTTTCGGTGACACACTAGAACAGATAGATTTAACAGATATATTCAAACATTCCATCCTAAAACAGCAGGCTATACATTCTTTTCAAGTGCACACAGAACATTCTTCAGAATAGGTCACATAGTAGCCCACAAAACCAGCCTCAACAAATTCAAGAAGATCAAAGTCATACCATGTATCTTTTCTGACCACAACACTATGATCACAAGAAAAAATCTGGAAAGACTACAAATATGTAAAGGTTAAATAACATGCTACTAAACAATGAATGGGTCAACCAGGAAATAAAAAGAAGAAATTAAAAAGTACATGGAAACAAATGAAAATGAAAACAGAATGGTCCAAAACCTTTGGGATGCAGCAAAAGCAGTTCTAAGAGGGAAATTTATAGCAATGCCTACCTCAAAAAGAAAAATCTCAAATAAACAACCTAACTTTACACCTAAAGGAGTTAGGAAAAGAACAACAGACAAAATCTAAAACCAGCAGAAGGAAGGAAATAGTAAAAGTTGGATATAGAAACTAAAAAACAAAAACCAACGAAACAAACAAGAATAATAGAACAGATTAATGAAACTAGGAGCTGGTTCTTTGAAAAAAATCAACAAATTTTATAAACTTCTGGCTGCCACACTCATCAAGGAAAAAAGAGAAAGGACTCAAACAAATAAAGTCACAAATAAGAGAGGAGAAATAACAACCAAGACCACAGAAATACAAAAAATTATAAGAATATTATGGAAAACTATATGCCAGCAAATTGGACAACCTAGAAGAAATGGATAAATTCCTAGAAACATATAAAGTACCATAACTGAAACAGGAAGAAATAGAAAATTTGAACAGACCAATAACCAGCAAAAACATTGACTCAGTAATCAAAGAACTCCCAACAAGCAAAAGTCCATGATCAGATGGCTTCACAGGCAAAGTTTACCAACCATTTAAAGAAGAATATCTATTCTTCTCAAACTATTCCAAAAAATAAAAACGGAAGGAAAACTTCCAAATTCATTCAAGAGGCCAGCATTATGCTGATTGCAAAACCAAAGACTCCACTAAAAAAGGAGAACTGCAGGCCAATATTCCTGATGAACATAGATGCACAAATCCTCAATAAAATACTAGGAAACTGAATTCAACAATACATTAAAAAAATCATTCACCACGATCAAGTGGGATTTATTCCTGGGTTTCAAGTATGGTTCAATATTCACAAATCAATCAATGTTATACATCACATCAATGAGAGAAAGGATAAGAACCATATAGATGCAGAAAAAGCATTTGACAAAGTACAACATCCATTCATGATAAAAACCCTCAACAAAGTAGGTTTGGAGGGAACATACTTTAACATAATAAAGGCCATATATGAAAAACTCACAGCTAGCTAGGATGTGGGGATCCTCATCCTCAATGGGGAAAAACTGAGAGCTTTTCCCTAAGGTCAGGAACAAGATGAAGATGTCCATTCTCACCACTTCTATTCAATGTAGTACTGGAAATCCTTCGCATAGCAATCAGACAACAAAAAGAAATGCATCCAAGTTGGCAAGGAAAAAGTAAAACTTTCACTCTTTGCAGATGACATGATACAATATATAGAAAACCCAAAAGATTTCATCAAAAAACTGCTAGAACTGATAAACGAATTTAGTAAAGTTACACGATTAATGTGCAGAAACCTGTTGCATTTCTATATACCAATAATGAAGCAGCAGAAAGAGAAATTAAGAAAATGTGGTGCCTGGGTGACTCAGTTGAGCATCCAACTCTTGATTTCAGCTCAGGTCATGATCTCAGGGTCTTGGGACTGAGCTGTGCATTGGGCTTCATGCTCAGCACAGAGTCTGCTTGAGGATTCTCTCTCCTCTCCCTCTGTCCCTCCTCCTGATCACATGTACTCTCTCTCTCTAAAATAAATAAACAAATCTTAAAAAAAAAAGAAATTAAGAAAACAATCCCATTTACAATTGCATCAAAAATAATAAGATACCAGGAACAAACCTAACCAAAAAGGTAAAAGACTTGTACTCTGAAAATTATAAAACACTGATCAAAGAAATTGAAAATAACACAAAGAAGTAGAAAGACATCCCATGCTCATGGATTGGAAGAATGAATGTTGTTAAAATGTCTATACAACCCAAAGCAATCCACACATTTAATGCAATCACTATCAAAATACCAACAGCATTTTTCATAGAACTACAACAAACAGTTCTAAAATTTGTATGGAACCACAAAGACCCCAAATAGCCAAAGCAATCTTGAAAAAGAAAAGCAAAGTTTGAGGCATCACAATTCTAGACTTAAAGTTATATTACAAAACTGTAATAATCAAAACAGTATGCTACTGGCACAAAAACAGACACATAGTGGCGCCTGGGTGGCTCAGTCAGTTAAGCGTCTGCCTTCGGCTCAGGTCAGGATCCCAGGGTCCTGGGATTGAGCCCCACATCAGGCTCCCTGCTCAGCAGGAAGCCTGCTTCTCCCTCTCCCACTTCCTCTGCTGTGTTCCCTCTCTTGCTGTGTCTCTCTCTGTCAAATAAATAAATAAAATCTTAAAAAAACCCAGACACATAGATCAATAGAACACAATAGAAAACCCAGAAATAAACTCACTACTATATGGCCAATTAATCTTTGACAAAGCATGAAAGAATATCCAATGGGAAAAGGACAGTATCCTTAACAAATGGTGTTGAGAAAACTGGACAGTCACATGCAGAAGAAAGATGGGCGGCGCCTGGGTGGCTCAGTAGGTTGAGCGACTGACTCTTGGTTTTGGCTCAGGTTGTGATCTCAGGGTCCTGAGACTGAGCCCCACATTGGGCTCTGCACTCAGCATGGAGTCTGCTTGGGATTCTCTCTCCCTCTCCCTCTGCCCCTGCCTCTGCTCTCTCTCTCAAATAAATAAATCTTTAAAAAAAGAAAGAAGAAAGAAAGAGAGAGAGAAAGAAAGAAAGAGAAAGAGAGAGAGAAAGAAAGAGAGAAAGAAAGAGAGAAAAAGAAAGAAAGAAGAAGAAAGAAAGAAAGAAAGAAAGAAAGAAAGAAAGAAAGAAAGAAAGAAAGAAAGAAAGAAAGAAAGGGGACCACTTTCTTACACCATACACAAAAATAAATTCAAAATGGACTGAAGACCTAAATGTGAGACCTGAAACCGTAAAAATCCTAGAAGAGAACACAGGCAGTAACTCCTTTGACTCACCGATGGGACTTTTTCCTAGATATGTCTCCTGAGGCAAGGGAAACAAAAGCAAAAATACACAATTGGGACTGCATCAAAATAAAAAGCTTCTTCTTCTTCTTCTTCTTCTTTTTTTTTTCTTTTTTTTGAGAGAGAGCCTGTGTGAGTGGAGGGGGAGGGGTAGAGTGAGAGGAAGAGAATCTTAAGCAGGCTCCATGGTCAGTGTGGAGCCCGATGAGGGGCTCAATCTCACAACCCTGAGATCATGACCTGAGCAGAAATCAAGAGTTGGATGCTTAACCTATTGAGCCATCCAGGTGCCGCCAAGATAAAAGCTTCTGCACAGGGAAGGAAACAATCAACAAAACTAAAAAGCATCATACAGAATGGAAGAAGGTATTTGTAAATGACATATTTGATAAAGGGCTAGTATCCAAAATATATAAAGAATTTATATAACTCAACACCAAAAAACAAATAATCCAATTAAAAAACGGACAGAAGGGGCACCTGGATGGCTCAGTCTGTTAAGTGTCTGAGTCTTGATTTTGGGCTCACATCATGATCTCAGGGTCATGAGATCGAGCCCAGCGTAGGGCTCCCCACTGGGTGTAGAGCCTGCTTAAGATTCTCTCTCTCCCTCTCCTTCTGTCCCTCTCCTGCTGACATGCACATGCACATTCTCTCTCTAAAAAAAAAAGGAAAAGAAAGAAAATAAATGGGCAGAAGACATGGACAGACATTTCTCCAGAGAAGACATCCAGATGGCCAACAAACACGTGAAAAGATGTTCATCATCACTTACCATCAGGAAAATGCAAATGAGAACTACAATGAGATATCACCTCACACCTGTCAGAACGGCTAAAATCAACAACACAAGAAACAACCGGTGTTTCTTTCCATAGTTTGGCTATTGTGGACATTGCTGTCCATCGACAGATGAATGCATAAAGAAGATGTGGTATATATATACAATGGAATATTATGCAGCCATCAAAAGGAATGAAATCTTGCCTTTTGCAATGACGTGGATGGAACTGGAGGGTATTATATGCTGAGCGAAATAAGTCAATCAGAGAAAGATATGTATCACATGATCTCACTGATATGAGGGATTCTTAATCTCAGGAAACAAACTGAGACTTGCTGGAGTGGTGGAGGGTGGGAGGGATGGGGTGGCTGGGTGATAGACATTGGGGAGGGTATGTGCTATGGTGAGCGCTGTGAATTGTGTAAGACTGTTGAATCTCAGATCTGTACCTCTGAAACAAATAATACATTATATGTTAAAAAAAAAAAAGAAGAAGAAGATAGCAGGAAGGGAAAAATGAAGGGGGGGAATCGGAGTGGGAGATGAACCATGAGAGACTATGGACTCTGAGAAACAAACTGAGGGTTCTAGAGGGGAGGGGGGTGGGGGATGGGTTAGCCTGGTGATGGGTATTAAGGAGGGCACGTATTGAATGGAGCACTGGGTGTTATACGCAAACAATGAATCATGGAACACTACATCAAAAACTAATGATGTAATGTATGGTGATTAACACAACATAATAAAATAAAAGAAATTTAAAAAAATTAAAAAAAAGAAACAACAGGTGTTGGCAAGGATGTGGAGAAAGGGGAAACCTCGTTCGTGCTCTGTTGGTGGGAATGCAAACTGGTGCAGCTACTGTGGAAAACAGTATGGATTTTCCTCAAGAAGTAAAAAATAGAACTACCCTACAATCCAGCAACTGTACTACCAGGTATTTATCCAAAGAATACAAAAACACTAAGTCAAAGGGATACCTGCACCCCTATATTTATAGAAACATTATGTATAATAGCCAAGATATAGAAGGAGTCCAAGTATCCATCAATTGATGAATGGATAAAGAAGAGGTGGTATATATATATACAATGGAATATTCTTTAATCATAAAAAGAATGAAATCTTGCCATTTGCAAGGACATGGATGGAGCTAGAGAGTATAATGGTAAGCGAAATCAGTCAGAGAAAGACAACTACCATATGATTTCACTTATATGTGGAATTTAAGAAACAAAACAAATGAGCAAAGGGAAAGAGAGAAAGAAACAAAGAAACAGACTCTTAACTATAGAGAATAAACTGATGGTTACCAGAGGGGAGGGGGGAAATAGGAGATGGGGATGAAGGTGTGCACTTGTCATGATGAGCACCAGGTGATATACAGAATTGTCAAACCACTATATTGTACACCTGGAACTAACATAACTCTGTTAACTAACGGGAGTTAAAATTAAAATTAAAAAAAAAAGAAAAAATAATTGGAAAAAATAAAGAATATAAAGGAAAAAGAAAAACAACTTTATTCATATGTGTTACGATTCACCCATTTAACATGTACAACTCATTGTTTTAAAATATATCACAAGGTTGTACAAACATCACCACAATCTAATTTTAGAATAGTTTGTCCCCACCACAAAGGGTACTCTATACCCACTAGCCATCAGCCCCCATTGTTCCTCTAACCCTCCCCTCAACCCCAAGCAACCACTAATCTACTTTCTATCTCCATAAATTTGCCTATTCTGGACCTTGTATGATAAATGGACTCATACAATAAAAAAAAAGATATGAGAGAAGTGAACATTTCATAGCTCTAGAACTGGGTATTTCCTTGGAAGGCAACCTGGGAAGAAATTCCTTGGTGCAACCTTATCTCAACCAGAATTGCTCGATGAGCCTTGTGGGGTGGTGGCCCACCAAAACTGTGGGGCTGAGCACCTACTCAGATGTGCCCTGACTCAAGATTTCACAAGGGCTCAGAAGTCTTCACTGGGCACAAGGAGGCCTGCACGCCCTGACAGGATGTGGGGAGGATTATCCAATCTCAGGAGACGTCAGACAGCTGATCAGCCTGTAATAAGATTCGGTGGATCTGAATGAAACTAAGACCACAATGCTTAATGGAGCTGACACACGCTGCCAAAACTCCGAAAGGACAGATGGGTGTGGGCCTGCCTGCAAAGTCCTCAGGCCATGAGGAAACCGCAAAGCCCTCCCTGACAGGACTGGTGTCAGCCCCCTGTGTTACCTCAGAGTGACCTCAGGCAGAGAGCCATGGGCACCTGGAGAGAAGATAGATTTACCCTTTGGTTTCTTTTATAACCAACTTTCCCCCCAGAGAAGATGAGAAGATCCTTAAGCCTGCAGGGGCCTGGGTCTGAGGTAATCCTGCTGACTCGCACCTCAGAATCTGCCCTGAAATTCTCCACTTACCAGACTGAGGTAGACGGAGCTCACAGGGCATTTGAGAGCGATTCACGGGACTCGAGTCCATTGAAGAGTTTTTATAATTCCTATCAGAATTTTAAAATGCATTCCCATACTTATAGGAAAATGTTGAAACATACCAAATTTTCAGTTGTTGGTCATCTGTGTAAAAGCTGTGTCGTTTCTATACAAAAGTTGTTAACACAGAGTCGTGGATAATTTTAGTTCTAACTCTTTGCCCTCCAAGATAAGGCATCTAAAACTAGAGAGTTAAATGACTCGGCCAGTACCACACCCTGGTCCACAGCCTTCCTCCATTTTTCCCGCCCTAGCACTCATGGTGGGCAGCCATGTTTCTTTTATTTCGTCCTTCGGGGCAGGGGTTTTGTGGCACAGTGTCATGCTCGCATACTTTAAGGTTTCAGTGAGTCCACAGAAATGGGAGTGTTTTGTAGGAGGACAAGGAATACTGAATCATTTAATTTCTGCCACAACCCTGTGAGTATTACATTGTTCCCATTTTGCAGATGGGGAAGCTGAGGCACAAAGAAGTAACTTGCCAGCATTGCCTTTCATTCGTTGGAAATGAACTGCTACAACAAGGCAGCAAGAGGAAGTAGAAGTAATGAGGGCCAGGTTGTTGAGGCCTATCATGGGTAAGTATCCTGACTATCCTGTGCCTTAAGCCTGAATGTCAAAGGCCAAAATGTTCTAAATTAAAGTCAGCCAGCTGTGGAACATTCTGGACCAAAAAAAAAAGAACCAATCGTCCCAGAGCACTTCCCTCTAATCACACTGCACTGTGCCAAGAAAAATTGTGAAATGAGGAGAAAGATTCCTATTGTCCCCAGTAGTACATCCTTTGTCTTTGAGCTAGTTTACAACTGAATACTGAGGGTAATGCAAATGACTTTTTGTCCATAGATAGGCAAACTGTGTCCTTATTGCTTATAGATATTGACCAATTGATTTCGGCACTTTTTCTTAAGATTTATTTATTTTAGAGAGAGAGAGTGAGCACATGTGAGTTGGGGGAGGGGAAGAGGGAGAGAATCTTCTAGCAGACTCCCCTTTGAGCGCAGAGCCCAAAGACCTGGACCCCGGGATCACAACCTGAGCTGAAGGCAGATGCTTAACCCACTGAGCCACCCAGGCGCCCTGATTTCAGCACTTCTGATGACTCATATATAAGTTTTTTAAAAGAAATTTTCCTTTGAACTGGTTGTCACTTCGTACTAGTTCCCTAATTAATGAATTAAATAAAATCTCTGGCACACGTTTGCTTCATATTTGTATGAGAGCCATCATTTTATTGTTTCAAAAAATTAATCTTAACAACACTTGTCGTTCCTGAATGCGCCTGCACCCCTCCCCAGGAGCGGTCTCCTCTTCATGTGATTGCTGTGTTCTCTTCTTCTGGGTCAGGGGTTGGCAATTCCCAGGCCACAGGCCCTGTCTGTCCCACCAGCTGCTTTTGGAATGGCCTACAAGTTTAGACGGGCTTTTACATTATTAAGATGAAAAAAAAACCTCAAAAGAATAATATATCAAAAGAAGAATAAAAGAAGAATTTGTGGAATGAGGCAATGAGACGGAATACACATTTTCATGTTCGTAAATAAAGCTTCAGGGAAACGGCCATGCTGACTTGTTTACACAGCGTCTGCGACTGCAGAGTCTCACCCAATGACAGAGTTCAGCAGCGGTGAAAGAAAACATACCACCCGCGAAACCAAAAATCGTTACTATCTGGCCCTTTCCAGAAAACCTATTGCTATGGTTAACAATGGATCTTTGAGTTCCTCCCAGATTCATATATTGAAATCTTAACCCCCCAAAATGATAGCATTAGGAGGCGGGGCTTTGGGGAGATGTTTAGGTCAGGCATGCGATCAGTGATCATATTAGAGACCCCACAGAGGTCGCTGGCCCCTTCCACCACAGGAGGGCACGGAGGTCGGCAGTCTGCAGTCAGGAAGAGGGTTTTCACCAGAAGCCGACCATGCGGGCACCCTGATCTCAGACTTCCAGCTTCCAGAATTGTGAAAAATTAATTTGTTGTTTGTAAGTCACCCAGTCTCTGGTACTTTGTTACTGCAGCCCGAATGGACTAAGACACTCGTGGTCTATTTAATGTCCCTAAGGTCTCAGCATGTCCTCCAGGACCCTCCCTCACTCTCCGGTCTGGGTTGGCTTTCCCCCGGGGTGTGGATACAGCTACACTTGTGCTTAGACCCCCTATGCCTTCACACCCAGCCTGTGAATCGCTTGAGGATATGGGCTGTGTCTTGTTTGCCCTTGCATACCCAGTGCCCAAGAGAGTGCCCGGCCCACAGTGGGCACTCAACATGCGTTGAATGAATGCTTCTCTCATCCTCTGAGCAAACGCATCTCAACATCACAGCGTTCTGAGTAAGTCTTTAACAATCGGCTGTTAACCTGTTTTTATTTTTTATTTTGGGGGGGTTAAAGCAATAAGAACTAACCCATTTTTTAAATAAAATGACAGAAATCACTATGTCTTTAAACTGCCCTGAAGAGATATGACATAGCCAGGCAGCAGTGGAGGTAGAAGTAACGATGATGAGCCCGTCGTGGTCTCACAGGGGTGGCTGCGCTCCGTGAAGGTGGGATGTGGTGAGAGCACCGGCTGAAGAAGCTTTGGGGACCAGGCCAGCTTTGACCCACATCCCAAGTCGGGCAGGGTGAGGCAGATGGAACAGCTCCGCGTGGTACCTTTCTTGTTTTCCGCGTCTCCGCTTATCCGTGGGTTTCAAAGCCTCTCCTACTAGTCCTCCCATGTCCGTGAAGTCATTGGTGTTCTTCTGCTCTGTCCTTGCCACGTCAAGAAACTTCCCCCTCATGCCCATTGCATCCTCTACCACTCCATGTGTTTGAGCTAACCACGCCCTGGAGTCCAATATTCTGTTTTTTTTTCTGGCAGTTCTTTCCAATGCTCTGAATTTCCACTTTCAGAAGGCACTATGGGTGATAAGAGCCAAGGGGTCATGTTCAAGAATTAATTTGGAGTCAAGTCATTAAACAGCATAGGGAATGATGATATGGTTAGGAACACGGGTTTGCAGAAAACTCTAAACCCTTCTAGGGAGCTAAGTATTACACCTGCTGCAAGTGTCCCCAACACTGGCAGACATTCTTCCCCAAATCTGTTGATTTCCTTCCTCAGTCTTCTGGCCTGAATTGTTCACCTTGTCCCATTATAGGATTTGTCATCAATTGGATGACCTAAGGGTTCTCTAGTCTCAAACCCGAGACCACATGGAGTTTGATGCCACCTCTGCTTACTATAAGCCAAGGCACAAATGTCAGTTCCTTGAGGGCAGAGACTTTCTTTCCTTCCTTTTGTAGGTGTCGTGCCTCTAGTATATTGTGGGAGCCACAGGACATGTTGGCTTGGCAGGATTAAGTTCCCATTTACCATGTGGTATGGGTTGAAGTGTGTCACCCCCTACTCCTTGAATTCATCTGAAGTTCTAGCCCCCTGTAGTTCAGGATGTGACCGTATTTGGGAATGGGGCCACTGCAGATGTCACCAGTTAAGATAAGGTCATCCTGGAGTGGGGTGGCCCCTGACACATGACTTGTGTCCTTACTAAGAAAAGGAGAGATTGGGACATATGGAGGCATGCACCCAAGGGAAATAACACCATGTGAAACCTGGAGTTATTTTGCTGCAAGCCAAGGGCCTATGAGAAGCTGGGAGAGGGGCCTGGAACACATTCTTCTTGAGCATGACTCTGCCAACAACTTGACCTTGGACTTCTAGTTCCTAGAACCGTGAGACAATACTTTTCTGTATTGTTTAAGCCGCTCAGTTGGTGGTGCTCTCTGCCTTGACAAACACGTCTTGGCATCATACTTTCATCCTTCTCCGTAACCCCAGTATCAGGACTGGGGGTTTAGCACTTAAAAGTCCCTGCCTTTTGGATTTGTCAATCTTGCTTTTTTTCCAAATTGAATGACCCCCTATATTCATTTCCTATCTCTGCCATAACAAATTGCCATAAAATTTGGTGGCTTGAAACAGCACAAATGGATCACCTCACAGTTAGGAGTTTGGAAGTTCAGAGTCTGGGTCATCAGGCTAACATCCAGACGTTAGCAGGCCTGGCTCCTTCTGGATGCTCTGAGGGGAGAATCCATGTCCTTGTTATTTTCAGCATCGAGAGGCTGCCCGCATTCCGTGGCTCCCTGCATGCTTCTCTCAAATCTCTTGTTTCTGTTGTCACATCTACTCATCTGACCCTCCTGCCTCCCTCTTAAATGGACGCTCAGATTATATTTGGCCTACCAGATAATCCAAAATTATCTCCCCAGCTCAAGATCCTCAACTTAATCACATTTGCAAATTCATCTTGACCATGTAACGTAACATAGTTCTGTGTCTTGTTTGCCCTTACATACCCAGTGCCCAAGAGAGTGCCCGGCCCACAGTGGGCACTCAACATGTGTTGAATGAATGCTTCTCTCATCCTCTGAGCAAACGCATCTCAACATCACAGCGTTCTGAGTAAGTCTTTAACAATCGGCTGTTAACCTATTTTTATTTTTTATTTTGGGGGGGTTAAAGCAGTAAGAACTAACCCATTTTTTAAATAAAATTCACTATGTCTTTAAACTCCCCTGAAGAGATATGACATCGGGATTGGGAAGTGGGCATCTTTGGGGGCCAGTATTCTGACTATCATGCCTCTTTCCATCCTCATCCCTTCCAAATTCCATTCATCTTCCAAGGTCCTCTTCTGGGACTCCTCTTCTCCAGCCCATAGTGAAATCTGTTTCTGTCTCTGTCTCTCTGTCCACTACCAGAGCACCCTGTCCTAGATCCCCAATTGTTGGACACGAAGATCACCCCCTTTCTCTAATTTCTCTGAAGGTGACTTGAGTACAGAGACTATTGCTTACACCCCTCTGGCCCTCCTGAAACACTGCACATTGGCCATGCTCTCAAAGATGTAAAAATTGCTTGAAGGTGGGATCCATTCTTATGTGGTGTAACTAGACACAGTGCAGCAAATCCAGACCTCCCAATGTGCCCCCTCCTCTTCCTCCCTTTGCTCACTTAAGATAGAAGCAAGATGGAGTTTGGCTGAGCCAAGTAGAGGGCTGAGATCCCAAAACCACTGTCTGCCCGTGAACCTGGTCCCCAGAGTGGAGCTGGTAAGCAGTTAGGCATGACATTCATATTCATTTCATACTGTGTCCTTCCCCTCTCCATGGCAAATAGTCATCATGACACACCACTGACCGCCTCCAGCGAGTCCCAACAATGTTTAAGGGACTTTAGGAAGCACTTGCAAGTGTGGGGAAAGTCAAGGAAGCTGTGGTTCTGCCTTCCAGAGCATCCGCAGCCTCACAACCGGGAGAGCTGGATTCTTCTTCAGAACTGGCCATCCTGAAGGCAGGCACTCTATGCGCAGATCCGAAAGGAGTGAGATGTGGGTCTGAGCCTGGGCAGGCAGCTCCAAACCCAGGTACCCAGGCAGCTGGGGCTCTCCCTCTGTAGCCTTTAATCCTCAAAGCCTTTTGAAGATTGACCTTCAAAAACAGGATTTTTAATTTTTTTTAAAAAAATTTTTAAAGATTTTATTTATTAATTTGTCAGAGAGAGAGAGCGCACAAGCAGGGGGAGCAGCAGGCAGAGGGAGAGGGAGAAGCAGGCTCCCCACGGAGCTGGGAGCCCGATGCGGGGCTCGATCCCAAGGCCCTGGGATCATGACCTGAGCCGAAGGCAGACGCTTAACCGACTGAGCCACCCAGGTGTCCTTCTTTTCATTTTTAAAATACTGGTCTTTCACAACTGGACGCACCCTCCATCTCTAGCCCTACTCTCCTCCCATTTTGAACACTGGAGTTTTATCTTATGTAGTTTAGGTGCAAGGAGAAATAATTTAAAGGAGGGAGGAGCTTGTATTTGGGAGCCGGCCACACTTGAGTTCACACACTAGATCTTTCCTACAGCTGAGCAATCTCTGTGTCCAGAAAAGCGGTGCCACCTCACAGGACTGATGAGAACCATAAGTGGGAATGATGTATACGCAGTGCTTTGTAGGGTACCTAGCACTTAATGGGCACCGAAGATGGATTAGTTCTTTTTTTCTCGGTCCTCATTTTAACACAACAAATTCTTACTAACTCAAGAGGATTAAATGCTGAAAACCCATTAAAAGTGGGAAAACACCACAAAGATCATTTGCATTTGGGTGACAGAAGGTGAAAGAATATAAAGCAATTTACAAAGGATTATCTCTTAGCTTAGGCGGCCATAGCAAAATGCCACAGACTGGGTGGCTTGAACAACAGACATTTATTTTCTCACAGCTCTGGAAGCCCCAGATCCAGGCGCCAGACACATTGGTTCTTGGTGAGATGCTGCTTCCTGGCTTATAGATGCCCACCTTGTCCCTGTATCCTCACATGGGGTGGGAAGTGGGAAGCTTAGGTGAGCTAGCGAGCTCTCTGCTGTCCCTTCTAGTTACAACACTAGTCCTAGCCGATCATGACCTCATTTAACCTAAATTACCTCTATAAAGGTCTGTCTCCAAATACAATGACACTGGGGGTTGGGCTTCAACATAAGAATTTGGGGGAGACGTCAGTCCATAATGGGTTCCACAGTCAGGCTTATACTTGGCATTTCCTTTTATTTCTGATTTTGCACTGGGCATTTTAAATTGTGTTAAGACCTATAAAACTAGCTTCCTTCCCCACTTCTCCATTTCTGGACGTGGCCAGAAAGGAAAGCGGAGGCCGTGGCAGCCTCCCTCATGTTTTGCCATTTCCCCACAGCTCTGGAGATGAATGGGGTCTTCTCCCGGGTCCCCGGATGCACCTGCTCCGTGAGCAGCCCTGTGGCTCCCTGCAAACGAAGTGGGACTTCTAATGTGACAGGATTTAGCCCTTGTGCGTTTGGAGAGACATGCAGAGGGGGGAGCAGGGAGAGAGACCACGGACCTTGAACCCCACATGCCATCCCTGCTGAAGACCACGTGCTCTCTGCACCTGTCACCCTCGTCCCCGTCCTCCTCCCTAGGCAGGCGTCCACTGAGAGCGTCAAGGTTCCAGTTGCTGCAGCTTTGATTTGCATCGCTTATTTTGATAACTCAGTGCTGCAGTGCTTTGTTCTGAAAATACATTTGATCACTGTGTTCCTGTGAAAAGCGGCTCCGTGCCCATTTCCGTACATCATATCCAGCAGTATTATACAAAATTGTACCTTTGCTTTTTAGGGGATTATAACCTTTTTTTTTTTTTTTCCCTTTTAGCCAGAGAACACAGAGAAGAATAGGACCGAAGGGAAAGCCACAAGCGGAGTGGCGAATAGTGGGTGATGCCACTGAGGGAGGGACATCTAGGTTTGCCCTGGTGATCTGAGGAAGCAGGCTTGTCACTTTCCTTAGTGACACCCCTGAGTGCTTAGCAGTCCCTGAGGCTGTGAGCTCTACTGTCTGGGCAGAGGGAGAAAGGAAAATAAGTCATCCTTTGAAAGAGAAAAGTTCCCTGGTTAGCTGAGGACCTGTCTTCCCCCAGCCAGAGACTTTCCAATCCTTGTGTGGCTAGAGTTAAGCATAGGCTCACAGCTTCCTGGGGCTTCTGGAACCCAAGGGGGAATGTGGCAGCCCCACCCTGCACGGGTGGGTACGCATCTTCACAAAGGGGCTCGGGCAGTTAGATGCAGGCCTCTGTTCAAATGTCAGCAGAGAGCTCATGTGCCCTAACCAGGGTGATGGAGATGTAAAGGAATTGCTCTAAAAATGCGCAAGTATGTGGATAGATGGTTGCACGCTTATCCCAGCGAGGCCTAGAGAAAGAATCTGGAAATTCATGCATTCTTTCCCTAATTCACTCAACCAACATTTATTGAGTGTCAACTTTGAGCCTAGAGCAGAGCCTGGGTGCCACATCCTGGACACTGAAGAAGTATTTGTGAATGGGTAAGAGAACACACGAGTCTTTGGCATTTTATTCTAGGCACGAGGGACAGGTGATGAACGTGAGAAGCATCTCCAGGCAGAGGGAACAGCAAATACAAAGGCTCTGGGTCAGGAAGGCCCAGAGCAAAGCTGGATGGAGGAAAAGCCAGGGGGCCAGTGTGGCTAGAGCACAGTGGAAGGGAAGGAGGGAGAGGCTGTGGCAAGAAATTTGGGTTATTTTTTAAGTGGACTTCAGAGATTAGCAAACGGTGGCCAGTGGGCCAAACCTGGCCAGTCACCTTGTAGCGTAAGCACCTGACAATTAGCTTTTTTTGATTGTAATGTACATGCCTGACGATAAGTTTTTGATTGCTGAAGGTATCCACTCCAAAGATATCCATCTCAAGTAAACACAGTGCCAGATAAAGAGCCAGGCCCTTGTACCCATAAATCCCTTTTTAGAAAGCTCTGGCTGATTTCCATAACTGACCCTTTGACCGCTTGCTTTTCCTTTCTGGAGCTTTAATTCCTACGTATAGGTTTTACATTTACCAATAAAGAGTGAACCCTTGAGATCCTAGGCACCCCAACCTCCACCCCAGTAAAAACAAAACCCCAAGTCCGTGCTCTCTCTTTCTCTCCTTGACCTCACTGTGTGGCCCTAGATATGCTGTGTGTCTCTGGGACTTGTGAGCAATGAGCCTTGTCTTGCACAGTTCCATGATGGTTATTGCTGAGATGCAGCTTGCCACCACACTAAGAACCACAAGGGCCAGTCTGTCCATAGGATTGGCTCTGGTGGAAATGTCTGTAGGGGCTTGCCACGGGCCAGGTGAGCATCCCAGGCATCTCTAGCCAGAGCATCACTATGGATCAGCTGGGACGGACCCCAGACAATTGGCATAGTCAGCAGGAATGCCTTGCTGCCCTTGCAATTAACCCAGGGAAATGCCCTTGGGCTGCAACTGGCCAACCCAGTTTCCTCCCTCTGAGAAGGAAACACTGCTTTCTGGAGGTCTGTCACACTATGTGCTTTGGCATATTGCCTCTGTTGTGAGTCGCCTGCTGAATCCATCCCAGAAATATCACTGCTGTCAAAATAGTTCAGAGCCACATGATCAAGGGCATAGGATCTAACAGGACGATTAGACCACTAATGATAAAGGCCTTAACTGACAATTCTGTAGGTGAGGGTCCTCCATGCCGTGAGGCCAAGGAGAGCTAAGGAGGGTGGACTAGATCTCAAGGCTATGGTCACCACGCAAGGAGAGGCTCTGGGCTAAAGGCCCAGGGAAGGATTTTCCCACAGGTGAGGAGGATGGGAGACCTCCACCTGAGACTACTGAATTGGTGGGTCGTGCTTGGACTAGGTGTCCTACTCCAGAGGAGTGAAATCACCTTGCAACAGGAAGCCAAGGGCACCACCAGAGAGAAGACACAACAAAGGCCAACAATCCCCCATCCCCGCTTAGCTCTCCCTCGTCCCGACCTGATGGGATATTGTGGGTCAGTCCTTGACATGATTTTGCTAAAAAATGAATGGACAAATGTAAGTGTCCTAAATATCTGATGCTAATGTCTTCTAAGAACCCCAAGGAGGTACACCAGCTCCTTGATAAATGCAAACCCCAAAGGCTCCCTGGGCATTGCTCAGTGCCATGCATAGCAAGAGGCCAAGGCTCTGGTATTAAGCTCCAGAAGCCTAGGGGCTTTTCCCCAAAGACCCTGTGTGTAGCATGCTAGTGGAGGTGGACCCCAATCCCAGAGAGGTCTCTTGGGATATCCTGGCAAGGAAAGCAGCTGCCTAGGAAGAGGGCTTACGGTGACATTATCCAGAAATTTTTCCAGTAACAACACATAAATTAAGATAACAGGAGAAGAATCAAGAAGTCATAACAAAGATGAAGAACTATACCTTAACTGAAATTCAAACCTTCCTTAAAGATTTTGTGTAGCAAGAAGGAGAGAGGGGAGATGATTGTCTATCTTGGGCTTTTAGACCAGGCCTGAAATTGTTACTCCCGGCTGCCAAACTGTGTTAACTGGCCAGGATCTCTAAAGACCCTAAAATCTATAAACATCTAACGATCCACCCAGGCTATATGCTTGTTTTCTCCAAGATACCACAGATGCTAGCCCCCTCGACTTTCCCCTGAATGGGGCAGAAGCAAGGAACCTGCCTCAGGAGGCGGTCCCTGCCACCATGGGAAAGAGGATCAGAGGGAGAAGGCGGGAGAAGGGAAGGCAAAGGCTGCTGGAGCCTCCCACATTCATACCAGGGCCCTCCCTCTCCTTATTTGGGTATTTATTGCCTGGGGCTGTGCCCATCCTACCATCTCAGTGATCATAGCTAAGGCTCACTGAGAGTGGAATACATGAGATGAGGTCCATCTGCCAGTGTGCAAAACGGGCGTGGTCCAATGGGTCTACATTTCCATGACCATAGTGACTCAAATGACCTCTCCATTTCTAACCCTGAGGGGGCCCCATTTGACCTTGAGTCTAGAGAGTTCTTCCTGTACCTCCCAGTTATAGGGCAGTGCTCCTACATTTTCCTGGGACTACTGAAACCATCCAAAAGGCACCAGAGGGTGCTGACAAGGTTGCCAGAAGTGAGATTCCCACCCATGCACCCAGATGCTTCAGACTCCCACTGCCCCACGGTGTCTTCCTCAAACCAATTTCCCTCAAAGGAAAGGCTTCCCTACTTCCTCCCAACCTAGTTTTGCCCCTTATGCGAATGCACAAGAAAGCCCCTACTGGGAGTTATGGGAACCCAGGGATCCTGCCCCTTAATCCCTGTACAGCCCATTTCTAAACCTCTAAGCCCCAGACCCTAAAACCAGCATTCTCTCAGCCACAGTCCCCTTCCATCCTCTTGCTACACAGCTACCCTCTAGCCCCCTAGGACCACCCCCCAAACCTGTCCCCACCACTCCCTCTGCCCCTCCCCCACCCTCAAGGATTGGCAGCTCCCCAGGCTTGTCCCATCTCCCTATATCACTCTGGTGCCCCACTGGGACAATAAAAATGCACCATTCTTTTTGGCCCTTTTAGACACCAGGGCCCAAATCACTGTCATTTGGGGCAATCCCTCAAAATTCCCAAAAGGCATCACCAGTAAAACAATCAAAAGTGTGTAACCCATTTGTATGTAACCATTAGGACCATTCACCTCAAACAGCCTCCTTTGGTGGTGGTCCCTGGCTTTCTTTCCGTTTTTAGGCATGGATGCATGGACGTGACAACATGCCACAGGGAACAGGCCCAAGTTCTTGGCCGTCCTGGTGGAACGCAGGATGAGTTGACGACTCTTCCTCCTCGGGTCAGGATGGCAAACCCTCCCCAGTATTCATGCAAACAGGGCAACGAATGCCTGTACCCTGTCATTAATGATATGCTTGAGACAGGAGTCATCAACCCACAATCTCTCCTTCCAACACCCCATTTGGCCAGGACTTAAACTAGCCACTAATGATGGTGCCTCACTCTTGACTATTGATACCTCAAGGCTCAGGTTCCCCTGATTAAAGCTCCAATTCCTAATCTTATAGAATTGATTGAGGACATAGGACAGACCCAAGGAGAGTCCTTTGAGGTCACTGACCTAGTTCGTATGTTCTGCTCTGCTCTTCTTGTGGAGGAATCCCAGAAACTGCTTTCCCTTTGGAAGGGGCTCAGTGTACGTTCTTGCAGCTCCCAATGGGATATTTAGACAGCCCTGCAATTGCACGTAATCTCTGACACTGGGATTTAAATACATTACAATTGGAAAGTGTGGCTTGGGTGCCTGGGTGGCTCAGTTGGTTAAGCAACTGCCTTCGGCTCAGGTCATGATCCCGGAGTCCTGGGATCGAGTCCCGCATTGGGCTCCCGGCTCAGTGGGAGCCTGCTTCTCCCTCTGACCCTATCCCCTCTCATGCTGTTTCTCGCTCTCTCTCTCAAATAAATAAATAAATAAAATCTTAAAAAAAAAATTATAAGAAAAAAAAGGAAAGTGTGGCTTTTCACATTACACTGATGACATTATGCTGAGGGGTCCCTCTGAAGAAGTGGTCTGAGCAGATTTACACACCTTCATAGACCACTTATACCAATGTGGTTGGACAACCGCCTCTCACAAGATCCAAGGCCCAGCCTCATCGGCCAAGTTTCTGGCCATCATCTGGTCCTCCAAAGGCTGAGAAATTCCCCAAATAGTCAAACATCAATTACTTACCATTACACCACCCTCTACCTCAGACGGGCACAACCCATACTAGGTCTTCTCATGTTCTGGAAGGAACACATCCTCCATGCCTCACTAATTCTTTGCCCTATATATGTAAGCCCATGAAAGTCTGCTACCTTCCACTGGGGTGAAGCCCAGGGCACTTTGGAAGCTGCCCAGCAGGTAGTCCAACAAGCCTCACCTTAGTCCCCCTGACCCCACATTCTGACTTGAGTCCTCGGCCACACCTGACTTTGCCTCCCGGAGTCTCTGGACCAAACGAGAGTCTACCAGGCTTCCTCTGGGGTTTTAGACTAAGCGCCTAACCCCAGCCCAAAACAGTCTCCTTGAACACCACCCTGTTGGGCTCTCAAAGAAACCAAGACCCTAACCGACACCCACCCGGCATGACTCCGTATCCAAGTTCCTATAATGCCCAGGGTTAGAGATGCCTCCTTAGTAAAATGGAAATGGGAGCTCTATGAGAGGGCTTAACCTGGTCAAAGGCCTTTCCAAATTACAGGAGGATGTGGCTTCCCCCACACTCAGCCCCTTGCATGAGAGGTTGAGGAAGTGACAGCAGCGCCCCCAGCTACCTCCTCCTCTGGCTACTTGGGGAGTCCCTTGGGACCAACCGTCTGAGGTGGATGGAGTCGGTGATCTTCACCAAGGGCACCACCACCATTCTACACTATGCAGCTCGGTGGAGGGGCATTTTGCCCAGCCTCAGGCACCTCTCCGGGGCAGGACGCCCAGCTCAGCCCTGAAGAAGGCCATAGGATGGGGTCTTGCACAGTGTCACACTTTCACAGATTCCTTACCGTTGGTCTGGCCAATGGCTAAGGGACAATTTTCTCACACAAGGCCAGTCGATCTGGGGTGCCGAGATCCAGAGTAATGAGCAGAGTTCCTGCCTTGCTACTCAAGTTTCGGTACACACTGAGCGCTCTGCGCTAGGAGCCATTTTCAACAACATGGCAGACTCCCCCACCAGGCCCTCCACCCTCTGCCCAGGAGAGACTCCTCAGGGTACCGACCCTTCCCACCAACTCCAAGAATGGGCCCACACAACCTCAGGTCACCGGGGAATTCGTCCCTTAACATATTGAGCTCAGTGAGGGGACTTCCCCTGGGGCAGTCATGGTTGTGACAGACAAGTGAGTTCTCTGCTCCCAAACCAAACAGGGGAGGCGATTCAGACGGGGATTTTCCACGGGGGAGACCTACACACTCCTACTGGCAGACTGATTTCATTGGCGCACTGCCCCTTTCTGCTGGGCTTCCAGATACGGCATCACAGTCACCAATACTTACACAGGACTCCTCTTGGCGACCCGCTCCTGGAATTCCTCTTCAAAACAGGTCATCTCTTTCCTTCCTAAATTTATTCTTGTTCTCTTGGATCACCAGACATTACCGACTCTGAGCAGGGCACCCATTTTACCTCTCAGGAGACTTAACAGCTTGCCAACATAATATTCTTTGGAACTTCCATCCGGCTTACGGCCCCCTGGCAGCTGGCCCCACTGAGCATCTTAAAGACACACTCCTTCAATGACTTTCAGGCAATTACATTCTTCTTAAAGAGGCCCTCTCTAAATTATTTTCAGGTGATTAATTTCAATCCCTGAAATGGATTGATCTCTTGCCCCAGGCATTTCTAGCTGATAGCAGCAAAATGGAAATGCTGAGATCAGCACAAAACACACTTGTTATTGTAAATAAAGTTTTATTGGAACACAGCCACACCCATTTATTTCAGGATCATACACATCTTAGATCTGAAGTCGGTGGCTGCTTTCTTTTATAGCCACAGACCTGAGTAGTTGTGATAGAGATAAAGGGCCTGCAAAGCCTCAATTATTTGCTATCTGGTCCTTTAAAGACAAAGTTTGCCAACCCTGTTCTATTATGTGGAGTTTGGCTTGCAGGAGGGAAAGAAGGTGTTGAAATAAACTTTTAGGCCCAAGATGGCACTCCTCCTGTCCCAGGGGCCACGTCAGCAAACCAGAACCTAGATATCTTCCATGTCCCAGTAAGTGCTGCGCTTGACCAAAAAACAGTATATCCAGCCAGTCTGCAAAGCGAAGCCAACTCTGGGCTCTCTCACCCCCGAAGAGGTTGACTGCATGGCCCCGGCCAACCAGACCTTTTCTCTTTGTTTCTTCATTGTTCTTTATTTATCCTATAAAAGCTTCTTGCCTGCCACCCCATTCTGCGGTCTACTTCATGAGGTGTTAAATAAAGCTTGTGTCACCTAAAGTTGTCTTTAATCATGTTCTAACAAGGGTCAGGCAATATGGCTGGAAGACTGCAGATAAATAGAGGTGGATGTATTCAACATATATTTTGGAAAAAACCCAGAGAATTGGCTGTTGGTTTCATTGGTATCGGGGGGAAAAACAATGGCTCCTAGGGGGTCTGCCTGGAGCCAGGCGTGGTGGCATTGACCAGATGGGGTGCACTGGGGGAGAGAAAGGTATAGGGCATAAAACAGCTCAGGATTTAAATTCACGATTAATTCTGAGATGTCAATTAGGTCTCATCTGAATGGAGAAGTTAGAAAACAGGATGCCATTTAAGCCCGGGAGAGCAAAGAGAGACACCAGGAGAGAGTAAGGAAGATGAAAAGCCCCAGAAAGAAAAATAAGAGAAGAGGGATGGAGGGATGGCAGCAAGTGCCAAGGTGGGGACGCCAACAAGCTAGGGTTTCTGAAAAGCCCCAAAGGTGGTCTTGTCACCCAGAGACGGAAGTTAGAAGGGGCTGTCTCCCAGATCTTGGGGACCCCCCCCAGGGAGGTCTGGGTGTGTTCTAGAGCCAACGGACATACTGAGATGTCTGACAGGCAGCCATTAACCCCACAACTAGTGGGATGGGAGAGAGATGGCGTCCAGCAGACCCTTCTCCAGAAAGCAAGCCAGGGGCCTGACCTCCTGCATTTGTCACACACAGACAGATGCAGAGCCAAAGGTGCCCCCCTGCCCCCACACGCCCCACTCCCCTTTGGGCAAGTTGTCCAGAGAGAAAGAAAGAACCAAGAAAGGACTCACTTAGGCCCAGTCTTTTATATTTTTCCGTTTAAAACCAATTTTATTGAGATATAACTTATAACAATAAAACATACCCATTTTAAGTATATAGTTTTGAGATCTGACAAATGCACACACCCCTGTAAACAGAACCACAATCAAAATCTAGACCGTTTCCCTCATCCCTAAAAGTTCCCTCAGCCCCTTGGTATAAATCCCCAACCGCCCCCAGCCCCAGGCAATCGCCTATAGGCTTTCTGTCATTGTAGATTGGTTTTTGCCTCTTCCAGTGTTTCCTATAAATGAAACTTTCTTTGTTTGGCTTCTTTCACTCAGTGGACTGAGATACCTCTATCCGGAGTTTATTCCTTTTTATTGTGGATTAGTATTTCATTGGTATGAATATTAGTATATACGCCAAAGTTTATTTATTCATTTACCTGTTGACGGATGGACAATTTGGGTTATTTTAATTTTTTTTTTTTTTTTGCTTTTGCGAAAAGAGCCTAGTTTTTTTTCTTCGTCTCAACAGATAATCACTTCCTTGCCTATGGGTGGGAGAGGAGAGAGGCGGGCGCGCAGACCGAGCACAGTGTTTCTCACCCATTGGTTCATCAGAATCCTGCTGAATGATCTAGGCCAGAGCACTTGCTACATGAAGCTCGGGTGCTGGTCTCTACCCCCCGGAGTTTCTGATTCCGTCGATGTGAGGTGGGCCAAGAATCTGCATTCCTGACAAGGCATGCTGATGCTGCTGTTCCAGGGAACACATTTGGAGAACCACTGGTCTTGGGGAGCCAGGAGGCCGGGGAGGTGAAGCAGCCTGTCACGTGGTGCTGTACTCATCATAAGCCTTATTTATACACAGTCCTGATCGCTTCTCAGATACATAGAAGCCTAGGATGGTTTCTCTTAACAGCTTTATTTGTTTATTTATTTTTTAAGATTTTATTTATTTATTTGACAGAGAGAGACACAGCGAGAGAGGGAACGCAAGCAGGGGGAGTGGGAGAGGGAGAAGCAGGCTTCCCGCTGAGCAGGGAGTCCAATGTGGGGCTGAATCCCAGGACCCTGGGATCATGACCTGAGCCGAAGGCAAACGCTTAACGACTGAGCCACCCAGGCACCCCTTCACTTACTTGTTTTAAGTATACAATTTGATGAGTTTTAGTAAATGTACCGAGTTGGACAATCATCAACACAATCCAGTTGTAGAACATGTCCATCACTCCAGTCAGATCCTTCCTGCCAATCTATAGTGAATCCTTGCTCCCAGTCCAGGGCCAACCACTCATCTGCTTTCTGTCTTTATGGGTTTGCTTTTCTGCACATTTCCAGTATAATGGAATCATGCAATATGCAATTTTGTGTCTGGCTTCTTCAACTTAGCATAACATTATCGAGGGTCCTCTACGTTGTAGCATGTATTATTAGCACTTAAAAAAATTACCAAATAGTATTCCATTTAATTGTATGGATACACTGTTTAATTGTATGGATAGACCACATTTTGTTTATTCATCAGTTTCATGGACATTTGGGTGACTTATTGGCCATTATGATTAATCCTTCTATGAATGTTCATGTACAAGTCTCCGTGGGGACATATTTTTTCATTTCTTTTGAGTATATACCTATGAGTGGAATTTCTGGGTCATATGGTAAAGTTATATTTAACATTTTAAGAAACTGCCAAACTGTTTTCCAAAGTGGCTGTACCATATTCCCACCAGCAATGTGGGGTCCATTTTCCTTAGATACGATTGTTTTTTTTAATTTTTATTTTATTATTATTTTTTTAAGATTTTATTTATTCATTTGACACACAGAGAGAGAGAGAGCTCACACTCACGAGCAGGGGGAGGGACAGCAGGAGAAGGAGAAGCAGACCCCCTGCTGAGCAGGGAGCCCTACATGGGGCTCAATCCCAAGACTCTAAGATCATGACCTGCGCCGAACGTAGATGCTTAACCTACTGAGCCACCCAGGTGTCTCTGTTTGTTTTTTTTTTAAATAAGAGGAATATAAGAGAATTTAAAATTAACTTTTGTGAAGAAATCTATTCAAAATACCGTTCATTAAATACTTTAAATGCACACACAAGAGGGTAGCGACATGTTTCTTTACGCTGGTTTCAGTCTTGGCTGCATGTTAGAATCATCTGGGGAGCTTTAAACAATACTGTTGCCAGGCTACTACTCAGACAAGAATAATAGGAGAACAGAGGGGGCGAGCGGGCGGGCAGCGGGGCTTGGAAGCTCCCAGGTGATGCCACTGTGCAGGCTGAGCCCCTCTGATTAAAAAAAAAAGGAAAGGGGCACCTGGGTGGCTCAGTCGGTTAAGTGTCTGACTCTTGGTTTCAGCTCAGGTCAGGATCTCAGGGTCCGGGATGGAGCCCCGTGTCAGGCTCTGTGCTCAGCAGGAAGTCTGCTTGAGATTCTCTCTCTCCCTCTACCCCTCCCCACTGTCTCTCTCTCTTTCAAATAAATACATTTAAAAAAAAAGACTGAGTCATTCACTGAGATAATAGTTGAATAGTACAGCTGAAGAAAGACTGTCCGTCCGTAGCACAAACTGAGTGAGCCTGGGGAAGTATATGGCTCTAGAAGAACAAAGAATGCGCTCTCTGGCAAATAGTAGCTGCGATGATTATCCTCCTGGTGGTATTTCAACTTTTCCAGCCTTTTTGACCATGGAGGAGAGTAAATGGTAACTGAAGGTGGTGGACGGGTGGGGAATCCAAGGGTTCAAGGGTCTGTTTTCCACAGGAGAGACTTGGAGACTTGGAATGTGTTTAAGTGGCACCAGACAAGCTGGGTGAGCAGGAGAAGGGAGACGGCGGGGCGAGAATCCAGCAGGGAGGAGGGCGGCTCCCAGTCCCACTGGTCTTCCACAGGAGGAAGGCACGGATGGCTCCTCTGTTTCAACAGGAGGCAGAGGGGGGAGCACACTGACTGAGGCAGGCATTTGGTTTGCTAGTGGGAAGATGAGGGCATTCCCATCTCTTCATTTGCTTTTGCTTTTCTTAGTGAATTGTGATGGAAGGTCATCTTGCAGAGAGTGACGTGTGAGGCTGGGTGGGGGGAGTGGAAAGGATTTGAAATAGTCCTCTCAGGGTGAGAACAAGTATGTTCAGCTGAGGAAAATAAGCAGGACTACTGGGCAGGGTGGAGCGTGCAACCACTGAAGATCCTTCTGTTTAGGAGGACACTGACCTCTATTCTTTTTCTCAGCCCCTAGGGGCAGGCAGGAGACAACAGGCAGCGGACTTGATCCTGAGTAACATGATACCTCCACGGGGACTTAGAAAAGACAGAAGGGCAAAGGGCCTCGGGGTAAAGCAGGGCTATTTGAAAAAGAATGGACCTTAAAATCCATGCTGGACAAGGGATGGAAAAAGGAGAATAAGCTGAAGGACTGAGAGAAAGTAGAGGGACACTGGGTTGGGGGAGAGGTTGTGGGCAGGGAGCAGGATGCTTAGATTATGTGATTATGCAGGTAGAGATGCCAAGGAACTGAGCCCAGGGGGGCGCCTGGTGGCTCAGTCAGTTAAATGTCTGCCTTTGGCTCAGGTCATGGTCCCGGGGTCCTGGGATCAAGCCCCGCATTGGGCTCCCTGCTCATTGGGGAACCTGCTTCTCCCTCTCTCTGCCCCTCCCCCTGCTTGTGCTCTCTCCCTCAAATAAATAAATAAAATTTTAGAAAAGAACATATTTTTAAAAAAAAGGAAGGAGGAAGGAACTGAGCCCAGGGACAAGTGGGCTGTCCACGTGGGTGATGGCAAATGTGTCCGTTTCCTCCCTTTTCTACTCACTCCTCACCTCAACCTGTTACCACAGTCCAGCGACAGCTTTTACCGTCTCAGATGGCCTCCATGCCTTCAAATCCAAGAAGTGTGTGATGTTTCAGCATTATGTGACCCCGTTCTCGAAATGGTCTCTTTCACTGGGTTCCAAGACAACACACTCTCCTTATTTCTTCCCAGCTTTTCTGGCCCCTGCTTCCTGGTCTGCTTTAAGAGGTCTGTCTGCCTCATCCTGTCCATTGTACGTGGGAGTTTCTCAATAGGGTGGACTCCTTAGCCTCCTTGCTTATATTTCCTCCCTAGGCAATCTCATCCCTGCCTCATGGCTTCATTACTACTCCTCATCTTAGAAGTTTCTTTGGAGCATTAAGCCCATACATCCAATTTCTACTAGTCCTTTCCACTCGGATGTCTCAGAGGCTTTTCAAGCTCATTCATTAACTTGAACTCATGACTTACCCCCAAATCTGGTTCTTTCCCGTTGTTCCCACCTCAGTGAACTTCACGGTTAGACAAGTCAGAAACTGAAGAGTGGTCTTTGATACCTCCCTTTTCCTCAACCTCCCACGTCGAATCTATTGCTCCCATCAATTTTCTTCCAAAATAGCTTTGGGACCCACCCACTTCTCCCCATCTCCAGTGGGATGATCCAGATCCAACCCCATCACCTGTTGTCTAAACTACTGTGAAGCTCCCCAGTGGCTTGTCAATCTCTCTGGCTCTCCTCTTCTAGCCCATCCCTCCCGCTCAATCTCCTGAATTCTGCCTCCACCCCAAATACAAATCTCATCATACAATCCTTTGCTTCAACCTCTTCAATTACTCCGCACTTTACACTGCTCCTTGAATAAAGATGAAAGCCTGTCCTGTGGTCCTTGGGACTCAGCTTGGCCCGGGCCCTACCTCTCTTCCAGGCATGCTGGTCTTTGCTGTACAGACATGTATCTGCCTTCTCCTTCTGGATCCTTCCTGTGCCCAGCACCCACTTCCTTAGGGGAGACTTCCTGACCACTCCGCACCATCAGCCCCCTCCACCGCTTGCTCTCATGGAACCTATGCCTTCTTTTCATGGCTCGTCTTGGTTTGGAATTACACATTCATTTGGGTGGTTATCAGGCACCATGAGAGCAGGAACCACATCTGGTTTTGCTCATCTTGTACCTGCCCCACTTAGCAAAATGCCTGGCTGTAGTGAAGCTAGAAACTTTTTTTGGGGGGGGTAGTTGGGGGTTAATTGGGAACCATAGGATTTAAACAGAAAAGGATACTAGAAATCATCTGCTCTCTGTCATTTTGAAGTTGGAGAGACAGAGGCCTGGAGATGTGGGAGATGGAGGGGGGTGATTTCTACACCGTCACGGCTGATGGCAGAGTTGGAATGTCAATCCTGGCCTCTTCCTAGCTCAACCTGAGAACTATTTGTTTGTTGACCATAAATACCCTGGTTGTATTCTCTCCCTTGTCTTTTTTTTTTTTTAAGTGAAAAATAAAAACTGTCCTTAAACTGTGCCTTTTGTGTTATCCAATCACAAAGCATTGGACCACTGGCTGCAGACAAAATGACACCCTCCGGAGGAAGAGGGGACACCAGCCTGTGGCAGTGATGGGGTGCCTTGTGGGAGCCGGGGCCCCCCCCCCTCCTCCTCCCCCTGCCGATCAGCCACCCAGCAATCAGTAAGAGGAAGAAGATGCGCCAGGCTCACAGTGACTCATACGGACTCCCTGGAAGGTGTGAACTGCTCCGAGAGTTGCAAATCCCATTTTCTCCGGCTGCAGCAGGCAATCATTCTCTGCACCGCCAGACAGCAGTCTGATGATACAAAGCGCTTTGCACTATTTTCTCCGGGGGCGTCATTTTCCCGCAGTTTCTTTTGCGCTGACTAAAGCACGGGAGCCCTCTGGTGGTAGTTTGCGGGAAAATCCCGTGAGAGGGAGAGAGCGGCTCAGTAGCGGTGAGAGTTCCTTGCGCCTCTCTCCCCTGCCTCCGCAAGCCGTTTCCAAAATCAGGCACTAGAAGTAAAGCAGGGCCGTTACAAACTGTCCGAGCGGGAAGGCCCTAGTGGACCGCGGCTTGCTGCGGCCAGGCTTCCCCCGGCCAGCCCCTCCGTGCCACACGTAGCTGTGCCTGACGGTGTGGCGTCTGAGACAGTGCTTACGACGGGGCTGCAGAGGAGGGCGCGGGTGACAGACCCCGAAGACTTGCAAATGCCCCCGAGCCGGGGAGGGGCAAGAATCCACGTTGCCCGGAGGAGCGTGGAGGTGCGGCCAAGCGGACAGGCCGACAGCAGGCACCGGAGAACCAGGCCCGCGGAGGGCCCGCTTCAGCGAGGGAAGCAGCCCCTGGTTTCTCCCACCGTTTCTCGAAAGGCTGGCCGTATGTCCACCTGCTGGTCGTTACAAATTCCTTGGCATGCCCCCTATTTCATGGGCTCCGTAGTATACCTGTCTTCGGTTCTGTGTTAATTTTCTATGCACGTTACAGCCTTTCAGAGGCAAAAATAAAAATCTGCACTATTTGAAAACATTAGGAGACAGATGTTGGACAAAGTTCAAGATCACAAAGAGATCAAGACGGTTTAATAGTGATTTTTTTTTCATGGAAATCCAGTCATATCTGCCTGTACTTTTAAATACACCGTTACTTCGGACATTCACACTCCACTAGGAACATGACTTATTACAAAAGAGAGAGGGACGTTTAAAACCACATTTAATTTTTAATACAAAATCTGTTGCACTATTACAGAGGTGACCCCTTCATGCACAGATAACTCTAGCGCCTACCATTATGGAAGAGTAAAAACTGTACTTTTACTGTCCCCCCCTCCCCCAAACAACGGCAAACTTAAAGTCACTCTTATCTTTGTGCTCACTGGTGCCCAGGCAAGCCTGTCTTGTTTTTCTGTATTTCCATTAGCATGGTTGGTCTGTGAAGAGGGAATATGGAGCCGTGGAAATAGGGTCATCTTTACCTGGGATGACTTCAAACTGGGCTCTGCCTACACGGAGTGAACAAGCCTCCTGAGCCCTACAGGCAAAGCTCTGAAGATTCCATCTAGAAACTCGCTGTCAATATGTCAAAGCGCTCACTATTTCAGTTTCACAGCAAAAAAGGGAAAATAAAAACCCAAAAGGTATTTAAGGAAATGCTTTCCAATCCCATGCACTGTATTTGTGAGCTAACTTCTTAGACAGTACGACGTCAACATTGGTTGCGTGTTTATTCGTATGTAACACCTCTAAGCATATAGCATCTACACTTTCAGTGTATTTACAGATTCAACAAAATATCTACATATAAAAAGCTTTACTTAAAATTAAACTTGATGCAAGTTATGAGAAACCAATTTATTGGCAAATGAAACTGAGCATTCCTTCAACCATAGGTTGTTAGAGGATTTCATATTTGGAGGTAAACCATTTGATAGATATCGTTGGTGGATACGGTAGGATGTGTATGTTTGTTTTGGAAACTGCAGACCGTAATCCCTTTGACTGTTGTCCTTGTTAGCACTCGTCAGATTTCTGAGAGTCGGAAATGTGTCCACAGCAATTTGCATACACACTGTTTAATGCTGCAGAGAGTTTCAGAAGCTGCCACCTAGGTAAAGGCCTGGAGAAAAGCATTCCTGTTGGCATGCTGTTGTCTGCTTCCGGTTTGGGAATAGATTTTCCTTTTTTTTTTTTTTTTTTAAAACAAAGATTCCCTACCAAATCGACAGCCCTCTGACCCAACTGGCTTGCTTGAATAGAAACCACAAAACCCACAGAATCAGCATGCGCTCCAGGAGGTGCTAAGGCTTTTTCTTTTTATACACACGGGGAAATGCTCCTTACCATCAACTGTCTGATTAATTTTACTTTCACGTTTCCTTTCTTTCAGCATTGGCCGTTTCCAGGACCTCTGCTTTCTAGAAGTTACTTCTGGAGCACGCCAGGAAGCTAGGGCTCTGCGTCGGCCGTGCCGACTGCTACCGAAGGTAGCGTGTTACGGAATGCTTCCCATCTGAAGGCACTGCATGTGTCTTGCCCTGTGCTTTCTGGAATCATTTTTGAAACTGAAGTGGAGTGACTCGTTTTCGATTCTTTCAGTCTGGCGTTCGTGCCACAATGCACTGCAATACACATTATGCCTAAAAACAACTGACCGTAGAGAAGATGTGAGAAGTCGAACACTGTGCTGTGGTAATACCCGGAGGAATAAGGGGCAGAGGCCGGTCACAGAGTCTCGGCAAAGCATCAGCAAATGCGACGGTCGTCATGAACTCATACAGCAAGGATATCCTGTACATACTGTTGCTAACAGTCTCCCAAAAAGACTAACGACAGCTAGACATAGAGTCACCAATTTCACCACAATGTCCACAAAGACATTGGAGTTCTAGAGAATTCTACAGTAACACTCTTGACAATGAAAACGGAATTTGTATTTCGGGGGTTCAGCTGAGGAGAATATAAACAAAGTATCAAACCATGTTTTAATAAGGTACACAGGTATTCCTTTACACGTAGCATTTTTCATGCATCGTATTGAACTGTATCCCGAAGAGCAAATAACGTGATCGGTTGATGATGTATTATTTTTATCAGTTCTGAACAAGAATACCTATTTTGAATGAAAAAGGATGTACTTTGCACTGCAGTTCACATTAACAAATCATCTGAGTTATGTTCTTGTTTGCACCACTCTCATAATATTAACGCACAGCAGAACACATACTTTCTGCCTGTGTTCCTAGTACGAGAAGGCAGACAAACAAGTGCTTAAGAGAAACATTCTAGAGAAATGGGATATTGGCAGAGAGTTTACAGATTAAACAAAGGAATTCATGGCATTGACAGGAGAAGGTGCCTCTGAGCTTTCGTTTCCTTCCGCTGGTTCTTTCTCTTTCTTACCACTGTATTGTCCAATAAAGGAGCCGTCCTCATTGAACTGGCCATTCACCCCCTCTCCATAGTCAACTAGGCTGTCATCGCTATCTTCCTTCTTCACTGTCCTGTCTGAAGGTGTCCGACTGCCTTTTTTCAAAGGCTTGTGGTCTTCGGCATCACTGGAAGAAAGAGAAAACGTTTTTGTCAGGATCGGCATTTAGGTCAAGTGCTGTGTTCTTAAAGATCATGCATGCAGGTTACGATAAAGCGTGTGGAGTCGCGAGCCTCGCTAGCCAGATCTAATCGTCAGGTGGACTCTGATGGCTGGGATGTGGTTGGGATGAAAATCAGGTGCAGGAATGGTTTAATCATGAAGTCTTCAGTAGGTGGATGGCTTCTCACTGCACATGTCAATGTCAATGACAGATTCTCACTCCCGATTCGGAAGCAATTGAGAAATAGTCACAGGCATTAAAAAAGGAAGAATTGAGGAGAGTTGAAAATCATCACTACTTTGAATTCAAAGGAAAGGGAAAACTTATGGCAAGTAGAGAAGTTAGTATGTTAAACTGTGTGAGATTCTCGGATTCCTTGGATATGAATGGAGAATGATTTTGGTTAAGTGTGAAATATGAGGAGTTTTCTTTTCTGAGCAAGAGGAAGCAAAATCCTGCTTTTCAAATAATTTTGTTATTGAGTGCAGGCCAGACTGTAAACTTTAACCTTACCTTTCAAGAGACCTAGAAAGTCCATTAAAAGGATGCAGAAGAAACAAATGAAAACAGCCTAAGAAGAAAAGCAAAATCCTTATACTGATAGTAAACAGTATTTTTTTTTTTCTGTCAGAATTTTAGTTAATGGGTCAAGACTGATTAATTTGGACAGAGACACAGTTGGCCTTCAGAGCACTACTTATCTGTACTATTAAATGGCATGTCAATATAGTCTAACGAGCGTGAGTGATTCAAAAAATGTCAGAGGAAATTTTAGCTCTGTACTCCCTTCTCCCAGGGTGGTATGTAGCCTATCCGTGTTGGACGGGAATCTGAGGAGCAGGATTTTAAAAACGTTATAGAACTCAGTTTCTTCCCCTTTATTTCTCTATGAAATCCCTTAGCACAATATCTGGGAGTAGGAGCGTATGTTTTAGAACACCCACCCACACGGTTGTGCCACTAGGAATGCACAGTAACTGACTCTTTAAAAGGTAACATTTGGTTTAAAAAAAGAAAAAGATAAAAGGCCACGAGAGCATTCTGTTTCCTTTCGAAGGACAAAAATGCAAGGCAGAATAGGAAACATAAAGCAGTATTATTAAAAAGTGGAAAGACGTAATGTCAAAAAGAGGTTGTGTCAGCGGCCATATTTCACCTGGCAATTTGTGCCAGGCTTTTACGCACCCTCTGTCTCTGACAGTGAGCTTTGTTCTAGCCAAGATACACACATTTCGGGATGCACAAATATTCTGGCTCTTTGGCCAATAATTCCTACTAGGGTTTTCAATTTTTCTCCAAGAAGAAAATCTCAACACTGCAAAAATAATACTTGCTTAACAGGACACGGGTATCTGCTATTGGAAATTACCAGTTGCAACAAGACCCAAGTTCTTGTCACAGGCCGAATAAACAAGATGATCACCACTGCTAATTGACAACTGCGGAGGGATCACGGGACCTTGGAGTGACCTGTGTTTGGGGCCCTTCGGGGGACAGAGCATTTAATCTCCAACCTGCTCTGAGGATAAAGTGCACATCTTTAATCATTAACCTCTAGGCTGTGCTTGAATACCTCCTGCGAAACATTGCTCATGACTTGGTGAGGCCCTAAATTCCATCCACGTGTTCAATAATGAGCAGATTTTTGTCACCTGGATTCCATTTGTTCATTTTACTTTATAGGACCAGTGTTCCAAGGAATACATGACAGGAAATTCTAGTCTGTGGCAGTTCTTTGATCCAGCCATCTACCCATGCATTCAACCATTCACATATCTAACACATGTTTATTGAGTGCCTGCACTGAAACTGTTCTAGTCATTGGGGATATAGCAGCAAGCAAACCAGACTAAAACCCCGAATTCATTAAGCTTACTTCCAATAGGGGAAAATACAGAAAATAAACAACCAACATATGAAAACATTAGCTCCCTAGTGTGTCAGAAGGTGATTAGTGCTATGGAAAATATGGAACTCAGTAAAGGGGATGGAAGGTGTCAGGGGAGGGTGTAGAAGTTGACATTGAAACAGGGTGTCCACGGAAGGCCTCAGTAGAAATGACATCTGAGCAAAGACTTAAAAGAGTTGAGTGAGCCAGGTGGATAGCTGGAGGGAGAACCATTCCGGCAGGTGCAGCAAGCAGTGCCAAAGAGCTGCGGTGGTGGCAAGCCCGGCGCGTTCTAGGAACGGAGCTCGTGTGGCTGCAACCGAAGCGGAGAGAGAGCAGAGTTAAGTTAGGAGGGGGCAGGGCTAGATGAGGAGGATTAGTGCAAAAACACAGGAGTCACATGACTGTGACCCGGATGAGAGTGGAACGCTGGGGTCACACAAAGTGGTTAGATTATGAACATATTTTGAAAGCAGCACCGGAAGGATGTCCTGATGGATTGGATGTGGAATAATAGAGAAAAAGACGACACCAAGATTTTTGGTTTGTGCAACACAGAGGATGGAATTACCCTTACTATGGAAGGCTGCGTGTTTGGGGTAGAAGGTCAGTAGTTCAGTTGTGGACATGCTAAGTTTGCTACATTAGGGGAACCACTCCTTTCATCATTTTATGAATCTAATATAACAATGATACCTAAACCCAACAAGAACACTTTGAGAAAGTGAAATTACAGGTGAATCTCATTCAGGAACCTAGATACGCAAATCCCAAAGAAATCATAGCCCACGGAATTTAGCAATCTACTAAAAGGATACCATAGCGTGACCAAGTTGGGTTTATTCCAGGGAATGCAAGTTTGTTTCAGCATTAAAACATCAATTCATATTTTTCAATTTTAGCAGAAGAAAAAAATGTGTTATGATTATTTTAGTGGATTCAGAAGAAGGTATTTGGTAAAATTCAACATCCATTCACAATAAAAACTTCAATACTCTAGGAATATAAATATCTTGATTGACCTGATTAAGGGTATTCACAAGAAACTTGCAGTAAACATCATCTTTCATGGTGAATGTTGACAGATTTCTGTTTCACATCAGAAATCACAGTAGGGATGCCTGTTCTCATCACTTCTAACCAAAACTGCATTGAAAGTACTAAGCAATGTGCAAAAAGAAACAGAAGGCGTATGTTGTTATTTATAACCAATACAGTTACACTCATGTAAAACACCCAAAAGGATTTACAGGCAAACATTAGAATAAAAAGAGAGTTTGGTAATGTTGCTAAATACTATATTAGCATAAAAGTCAATTTTATTTCCATACTTACAAATAACTGGAAAATGAAATAAAAAATGATTCCAGTTATATCATACAAATATGAAGTATATAAGAACAAAACCAATAAAAATGTTTGAAGTTCTCTATGAAGAAAATGAAAGTTTTATTCAGTTATTAAAGAAGAGCTAAATAAATAGAGGAACATACCATAAGTGTGGACGGGCAGACTCAAATATCATAAGCATGTTAACCTTCTTCATATTGGTCTTAAAAAATTCATTTCCAATAAAAACCCAGCAGGTTTTTATGTGGATCTTGGCAAGCTGATTCTCAGCCGCATATGTAAAGGAAAGGGCCAGGAATATCTAAAATATTCTTGAGGAAGAATAACAAAGTTGGGGGTTTTGACTTATCAGATATCAAGACTTATTAAAAGCTACAGGATTAAGATAGTGTAGTTTTGGTGCAAAGATAGACAAATCAAACAAAGGGCCCTGAGATATTTGGGAGATCTTTCTGTTGGCTTTATTCCTACATCATATTTCTATCCTATCATAGCTGAGATTATTTTTAAAATCCTATTTTCTAACTCTTTGCTGGTACACAGAAATATAATTGACTTCATGTTAATTTTGTGTCAAGCAACATCACTAAATTCTTTTATGAATTCTAATATTTTCCTGATTCATTTGGATTTTTACACACACACATAATCCTATCAGTTATGAATAATGACCAGCCAAGAAGGGGCTCCCTAGAAGCATCCATTCCAGCTTTTGTTTTTTTTTTAAGTAGGCTCTCCACACCTAGTGTGGAGCCCAATGGGGGGCTTGAACTCACCACTCTGAGATCACAACCTGAGCTGAGATCAAGAGTCGGATGCTTAACCAACTGAGCCACCTTGGCGCCCCCCATCCATTCCAGTTTAATGGTCATAGTGGATGAGAGAGAATCTACAGCAACGTAGGCTGTGCTTGAAAGAAGAGAAGGAAGGAAGAGGGGTGTTCTAGCCATACACAGAGTCTTCCCAGGAAAAGCTTTTCCAAGGCAGCTCAAGATCTTTCTAAGACTGGTTTTTAAGAAGTGGTACAACGTAATGTCATACTTCAGTTAGAATCAGGTTAAATGGGAAAAAAATCATATGAGACACCAGCCCATTACCTGGCATGTGATTTGTGCCCAACAAATATGAGTGCCCATCTCTCTACCACCACACCTCCTCGATCCACTCCAGGCCCCCACCCCAGAGAGCTTCTTTTTCTCACAAATACCCTGTGTAACACACACTCTTAGAAGCTTCCAGAGCTATGCCTGGTTACAATGCTGTGTTGAAGTACTGTATTAATGCTTGCCTTTTTTCAACTCAAAGATGAATTCTATAATGAAATAGTAAACAAACTTGCTTTTGACATCGTGTCAAGGGAAGTCGCTCTGTCAAGTTTCAGTGTGAAAGCACAGCCTCCCACATGAGAGGAATTTAGAAGTTATGGAGGATGACTTAAAAGTCATACACTTATTTAGCTACATGGTATTAAAAGCTTAAAAATATTCAGCCATGTTTTACAAGAACTGTTAAGGACAAAGATTCAACAAATTTCAAACTAAGTCATAAAATAGTACATGTGGCTCCAAAATATATTTTTGATCCTCATAGCCACGCATGAAGATGGTTTTGCAGTGTAAAGGAATGTTCCCATCACGGTACCAGAACTCAGCTCCTGCGCCGTGTCCTCTGGGAAGGGTTCCCACCTCACCTTCCTTCCATCCACCCAGTTAGCTTTGGCTTCCAGCCTGAGCTGTATCTCTTTCATAGCACTTTTCACATGATGCTGACTCTTCTTTCATTCCCTGGATCCCTCACTAGACTATAAACTAGTGAGATAACATTCTATCATTTTTAATATCCCCACAGCCTGGCATACAGTCGGCACTCAATAAATACGGGTTGAATGAATGAATTCATTGTAAAATCACAATAGAAGAGGGCGCCTGGGTGGCTCAGTTGGTTGAGCAACTGCCTTCGGCTCAGGTCATGATCCTGGAGTCCCGGGATCGAGTCCCGCATCGGGCTCCCTGCTCGGCAGGGAGTCTGCTTCTCCCTCTGACCCTCCTCCCTCTCATGCTCTCTGTCTCTCATTCTCTCTCTCAAATAAATAAATAAAATCTTTAAAAAAAAAAAATCACAATAGAAGAGATGGTGGGCATTTTTAGAAATTTTTCAGAATTCTAACATCAGAAAACTTTTATTCCTCGTGAATTTCACGATGTCCAACAAAGCATTGGAGTATATATATTTTTTCCTTTCTCTTACCCTCAGGATGAATTTTAAGGAGTTCACCTTTTTTGCAGTAGCACTTCATTCAGGGTTATGCACACAGGAGGTACCCATTGAATGTCTACTGACCAAAATCCAGCAGCGACAGACAAATCTGTGATCTTTCGGTCTGACTCTCCTGTGGTCACCATCCCACCACTGCCAAATCTTGCCGCAGTTCGATTGACTTTCACGACCCAAGGCCTCCCTCTAAACGTCCATCATTATTTATACTGTTCACACACCACTTTATGTTTGTGTGCAGAATAAATCTAAAGTAGGTAGCACATGTGACCCATCTTCACATCATTCAAGCCCAATGAGCATGAGTTAGCATGCTTGGAACAGAACCATGTTCACTTAAATGACAAGATTCCCATGCCCAGAGCCTCCACGTACGCTATGGGTTCAAGTACCACGGTCAGAGTCTTTATGACCTAGGTTCATCCTGGTTTTTAAAGGAATGGATCTAAAGAATAAAGAAAATACTTACACGGTTGGTTGCATTGTTTCTCTGATTTTTCTATATGCTAGTAAGGATGCAGATCCTACTGTCTGTATAATTAAAGAAACAAACAAAGAAAGCTGCAGGCTTCCACCAGAGGGTCACTGCTTGGGGGTGGGAGTTGGAGGGAGGCACAAGGTTACAGCTTACGGAAAAAAAAAAAATCAAATTTGGCCGTTGAAGTTCCATCCCTCTTTGCACTATGAAATATCCCCTGGCTCAGAGCCAACCATGTAGAAACTGTTTCATCCTCAAGCTGGAGAATGAGCAAATCATAAACAGAATTAATTTACATTTAGCGATAGCCCTACTTTTGTCTGTGTTGGCGTGTGATCCGCATATTAATTTATTTTCAGAATGAAAAAGAATAAGCATCAATAAATAATACAGAGCTCAAAACTTCCAGAAGGTGCAAAGCAGAGAAGGGACCCTGGTGATTTAGGAAGGAGAATGACACTTCAATGTATTATTAAAAAAAAAAAAATCTGTTGTAATAAACAGTTGGAACCGTTTTCATTCATCGAAACATCTAAGAAACTAAAAGTCTTTTTTTTTTTTCTCTTTAGGTAGAAAAGAATCCACAGGGAGAAAGTTCTGAGGTAATGTCAAGACATCACAGGATGAAGCCACGGCTGTAGGTGGCTGGGTGCTGGGGAAAGTGACCTCGCTTGTGGGACTGACTGTCCTTACGGACTTGGCAGTTTAGGTGAAAAAAAAAAAAATTCCTGGGTTGTGTATAAGTTTTAGACACCCATCAGAACCTTCCCTTGGTACCTCCCACATCAGTGTAATTCTATGTGTGGCAAACAGTTTTGTCTTCACACATGAACCAACGGGTCTGTACTTGATAGGCCCGAAGAAAAGTCTTTCTCTTCTGAGGAGCTCAAGGCATGAGTTAAAGACAGCCATGTGAAAACGCCTCACAAACATGTCACATATGCATGAACACCAAGACAGAGGAATATGGCCAAAGAAATGTAAACACAGTGATAATGAGGCCAGTCACCAAATACTTGCCGTGGACTGCTCTGGAAGCCCAAATCATATTAAAGGTTGTTAGCAGACATCTCGTGGAGGAGGTTAGAAATTGCAGAAACTAGAAGCCTTCAGGGATCATCTAATAGTTGAACTGTATCATTTTACAGATGAAAGAAATGGAAACCCAGACACATCAAGTGCCATATCTAAAGGAACCAAGGGTAGGGCTGGGTTGACCGTAAAACTAAGTTTCTGGATTCCGGGCTGGTTCCTATTCAACCTCGATTTCAATCCCATTTCTACGGAGTAGGCAGCATGGTCGCCCTGAGAACGTCACATTACATCAGACCCTGGTTTCACACCACTGTAAAAGCAAGCTGACATCGGGGAGCCAGGAGGCGAGCAGTACATCACTAGATCGATTTAAGCACGATGACGGACAACGGGAATGTAGGAGGTGCCATGCTTTCTTCCCAATTAATGCCAATACAGAGGTGTTTCAGGCTACATGGAAGATGTAGCTTCATTGTAATAAAGAAGGGAGTGGTGTGCCTATCTTGTGTACCATTCTAGCCACAAAAACGCTAAGAAGTTATTTAGTTATTATGGCCTCACCTGCTTTATGGGAAAAACATGTAGAAGAGTGAATTATATCAGCGAAGACTACAACTCACCCAGGGTCACACATGGCTTCCCTAGGTTACAGCCATCTGCATGCTGCCCTACCACGTCCTGTGGAGAGTGGGGGGAGGGGGTGCCCAGGAAGCTTCCACAAACTTTGAGTCCCAGAGTCAACATGTGATATCCAGACAACCCTCACTAGACATCTTTCTGTATCATGAGGTACAGAAATTCTGAGAAGTTTTACGAATCATAATCATCTCTGTGGAAGAGAAGATCAGAATATCTGAAGGTGTAGGTGCTGAGGCACAAAGTCCAAACACTTGTATCTGCATGGAAACTGATATGAAACCAAATGTATCCAAAATATATGTTTTTTTCAATCAGTTATCATATTTCTTATCCTTAGCATTACTTAGCCCCTCATGATATTGACATGGAAATACCAAAAATGAGCTCCAGAGATGAGTAAAAATTAGCACAAATATCTATAAATGTCATCTGGCAATCACAACAAGGAAATATTTTATTTCACCTAAAAGCCTTTTCATCTGCCAAAAAAGGCTCAATCTGGGCTCAGTGCATATTTAAAAGACTATATTTCTATAATTAAGAGGCTGATAGAAAAAACAAGGTATAAAGGCATTTTATAAATAGAAGTATTCCTTTGGAACACCCAAATCCCAACTTTTTAAAGGAACAAATATAGAGCTTGTTTCTGATTTTAAAAATGTCTAAAATAATCAACTATTTCTTTTTAAAAAGACATACAAATCCTAGGTAAGAACATCTTTATTTAAAGAGTCTCTCTCCCTCTCCCCCCGCCCCTTTTCATTACTTAGCACATAGGTTAAAATTTATCCCTAACGATGGAGCCAAGCCAAGAATGTATTATCAAAGTCCTGTGAATTAACACACTGCCTAGAGGTCTATGATATTCTTAATAATTTACAGCTTCTAAAAGAACCTTGCCATCCTTTCATGATTAATGGACAGGATATGGGTATTTCTTTTGGAAAAAGCATCATCAAATCCAGGATTAAAAAAAGTAACGCCAATTTTATAAACTCACTAGTTAGAAAATGACAGGTGTAGTTTCCTTTATAATGCAGGTTTTGTAGGGTCTTTACTGTTGCTTTAACTCTTACTATAACACACCAGCTTTTCCTAGGTTGAGCAATACAGCGATGCCTCTGGAAAAATATGGCGGGGTGGAAGGTACTCTGTCTCCAAACCCATGACTAAAATGGAAATTTATTTTTTAATGAAAAGTGAGAATATTTTCATTGGGGATGTGTAGCCATGTAGACATGGAAGTGTTTCTAAACTAATATTTGAGGAAAATAGGCAATGCCACAGAGCCTGTCCCTGGCCTCATCCTATTGGCGGGAGTCTATATGAGCACAGTGTGTGTGCAGGGCGGGAAGGGTGAAGGGAGGCTGAGAAGCAGTGGCTCACCTGTATTCTCCAAAAGTGCCATCGTCTTCCTTCATAGGCTGGATTTCAGGATCAGCATGAGCATCTTCCTTCTCTTTGACTAAAAAATTTCAAAGTGATAACATTACCTATTGATTCCATGTTTCCTTATTCAAAGTTTTAAAGACTGAACTCCCTGAGATGTATAGCAGTAGAAAATAATTCTATACACAGCAGATGTCATACCACAACAGATGCATTATGTGGCCATGCATATACTTTGCTGTTTTAGTCTCTTTGAGACAACCTAAGAGAATGAACATTTGTTAACATATAAAGTCGACTTCCTGTGAGCATCCTACTGATGAAGGAATAAGTCTGAAGTCTCTAAGATCTCTCCCCTATTTGGCCCATCTATTCATTAACTATATTCAAGGTTACAAATTGTTTCAGCACATCTCTTCTTTTGCAGATTTTTTTTTTCTTGTCACTGAAGGGGAAATGGCCAAGTAAAGAAAATATAAATTCACTGGATCTACTGAATTGAGGAAAACATTAGCCATAGAGGAAAGGCAATGTTACACATCATGATATCAAGACTCAGTTCATGTAGTATTTCCTCCAGAAGATTCCATATACCTTCCCCCTCTGCCTGTTGGTTTTAGGTGTAGCAGCTGTGACTTAGGTGGAACCTAAGAAAGCAGAGTCACTAATATCTTCAGAGAACAGATGAATTTACTCCCCCAGATATCTTCTGATCCTTGACAATGTTTAGGCTCCCATTATAAAAAAAAGGGATCAAAAATTGTTTGGACAGAAAGTCCAAATTTATGGCTCTGGGAAAATATGCTTATTGCAATCTACATGATCACTCTCATTATTTCTTTATAGTTTTGAGTAATTATGCAGCGTTCTAAGGCAATTTTAATCTTTCTTTCTTACCTGGATATTTACCACCCTTGTTTCTTCTGATGAAGCAAACAATCAGCAAAATTAAGATAAGGAGAGCGACAGCACACATTAGACCAATGAACCAGCCCTGAGTCGCAATATCCACCTGCCGGCTCGCCATTGCTGGAAAACAAATCAGGGGCATCAGGGGGCATGGCTTAAGGGGGAAAGGAGAACTGTTGTAGTCTCTTGCAGTAAAAAATTACCATAGTAAATGAGCTTTTATACATTTTACATGTGCCCCAAATTGAAATCTGTCAGTTATCAATCAGGAGTTATATACAAACTTTGAAAAATCTTCATTAATTAAAAAATTCAAATAGCGAAATCTGAATGCTAATACCATCAAATGCTAACGAATCTGGCTAAACACTGTGTTCACAGTTATTTTAACTATATATTCTCAATAGAAACATAGTCCCAAGTCAGTTTTAAAAGTACTGTCTACAGATAAAATGTACATTAAGTACAATGGTAAGAATGTAAGACTGAATTTTAAACAGAACAGAATGTATACATCTAATGGAGTATTTTTCCTTCAAAGGAACTGCTTTTGGAGGCTAACATATCATTGCAATGATGTTGCCATTTTTCAAAATGTTTTGGAAATCTTCTATTAAAAAAGAAAACTGTCCACACAAGAAACCTATCCACATAAGACAGCCAGCCTTATTATTTTATATAGCATCTCAATTTGCACCTAAAACGTTACTTAGATTTGGTATTCATCTCATTTACAAGATTTGGTTCTAAAAGATTTTTGGAAATTTCTGAAAAATCCAATTTACCCTCAAAGGATCAATATTTGATATTCAATATTGCTTTGGATCCATTTAAAAGACTTTGAAAGGTAGCTTGATCAGCAGAATCATTATTGGAATAAATGACCAGTTTAAAGAGAAAATACTCATTCACATATATACATAGTCTTTGTCTTCATCTATTCTGTTTGAGTCAATAAACTTGAAGCCCCGTATTCAACTAGTCCCAGTATGCAAATCTCCTAAGAAAAACACAGAATAATTAGCATTTCTGGTATTACTCAAAAGTGTCAATCAAATGGGACAAAGTGCAGCATCAATGGCTATTCAGACATGCCCATGAGGATTTGTTTAAATAAATTCGTATGAAACTTTTTTTTTACAAAGGCTTTTATTTTTTTCTTTTGACCATAATCAAAGTAAAAGGTTTTCTTCTTTTGATTCACAAGCATGCCTATATCATGCTTTTAATTTGATTGAGTTTCTTCTGAGTGCATTTAACATGGTTGGGTTGGGTATGTGTGATCTCTGGATGCAGAAACAAACACGGCTACATAGATCCCAGGTTCCATCCTCCACGGCCAAAATAGAACCTTGTTGCCTTATTTTTCTCCACACAAAGCAGAAGGCGAAAAACGAAATGCTTAAAATTAAGCATGAAGAAGGATGTGAAAAACGTGTGCGTATGTGGTTAAGAAATAACATGAGAAGTGGAAATACACCATCTGGATTATAAATCAAACGCCAGTGGCCTTTCTCAATGGCCACTGGTGCCTCACTGGTTCGAGGGGTTTTGAGTTGTATCATGACTAGATCCAACCGAGGCAGGAGTGCGGGCTGTGCTCTCCTGCATACACACACTGTGACCATGACAATGATGATGGAGAAGAAGACAGGGATAATGAGAACTAACATCCTGAAACTCCCACTATGTGCCAGGCACTATGCTGAGGGCAACATCTGATTTAATTTTCACAGCAGTGCTTTGAGGTGGGCGGGAGGAGTACACCCGTGCCCCGGGAACGGAAAGGACTTGCCCGACGGCTGGAGTTGGACTGAGTCTGTCCGACTCCCGAGATACTAGCTGAACGCTCTACTGTTCTCATGCCTTCCGGAAAACAAGCCCAGACATCAGATCTGCAGAAATCTTCATGAAAAACACAAGGCTACGAGGACTTTCCATTCTGAGACAGGCAAAAGGATTTTAAAGGTCCATCACTACATGCTCCTTGGCAATGCGTTTTTTTCAAATTTGCACATGGTCTTTGATTGTGTGCTTTTTCGCCAAAACTGAGCATCTGATCGAAGTTGAAGAGTTAATCATTTATAGCCTTGTTGTAGAAGTAGCTGCATCTACATTTTCCATCCAACTAAATGCAACCAATAAGGGCAAAATGCAGTAAGATACCCAAACGCCAGCACAGACAATGACTCATAAAGATGGCGGTGGCCACAACTGAGCTGCCTGCAGGCAGCTTGCTACGTGCAACTATGCAAACAGTGGCAATGTTTCTTTGACAGTCGATAAAGGAAAATCCAAATGGATTTTGAATTTCTACCTCTATGTCTAAAGAAAAAAAGCATCAAATATGTTCCCCCCAGACTATGTAAGGTTAGGCAGACAGCGTGCGTTAACAGGTGAGTGTGCACACTCGCAGAAGTGCACCCAAGTGCACCAGAAGTTGGTATAAAACAAAGATTAGGTAAGTGAAAAATAACTTTTCTTGACTTCTCATCCACAGAAGAAGGGACCTAAAACCTGGAATGACTTCGAGAGGCTTCAATTCTTCCCAGCACATTCTAAAATCATCTTAACTGCAGATGCACATACAAACCCAAGTCCTGGCCACCACTGTGCATCACACACACACACACACACACACACACACACACACACACAGAAGCCTGTGGGGCTTTTTCTTCTTGAATCTGGGTTCCAATGGGCAGGTACTTGTAGGATTGAGTAAGAGAATTAAAGAGGATTTTCAGTTTATTTACATCTTTACAATAAAATTATGTTCATGTATTTCTTGAGTAATCCATAAAGCGATAAATTAAATGAGTAGATAAAGAATATGAAAAAAGAAAATAAGCCAGAGGAATAAAATTTGCTTTGTTTCCTAGAAGTCCGTTTTAACAAGGGTTCTGCCGGCACATTGCCACTGTCCTCTGGCTATAACCTGTGCTCTGCGGTAGTAGGCCTCTGAGGAAACGCTTAGAATAACAGAGCGATGTGGAAGGGACAGAGTGAATAAATGGCTATTTATGAAGAATCCATTAAGCCTAAAAATGTCCTGTTGAATTAAAATAGTTAGAAATGTACAGAAAGAGCAGGACATTTCCTTGGCCAAAGTTTGGAGACAGTACTGAGTTAACACTATTTGCTCCTGGAACTAAGGCTTTAATCAAGACTTACTCTTTTTCATAGTTTTACGTTTATATGCCAAAGGTGACAATAACTGGTTGCGGCCTTGTCCTACCTGTCCGCCGCGGGCACGTAGAAATGGCGCACCCCCGCGATGGCTCACCTTGAACGAGCTGTCAGCTGCCGCTGGCCCTGTAGGTACGGCAACACTGGAGGAAAAAACTTTCCTAAAGGGTTTGCCTTCTGTCCCATAAAAGGACAAAAAACCACCACATTTGATGTCATAGACGGGATCTAATTCACCAGGTGTACACTGGAGCCTTCAGGGGACCAGAATACGCGCCGAGTGCCAAATGAAGTGGTCACTCCAGCCTGTTTCCCTCGGGACGTGGGCTCTGTGACCCCGGCGGGGGGCAGGGGGGTGTCGCGAGAGCATCTCCTCCAGCGTTGGAAGGCTCCCTCACATTCCAGCCCGGTGACATGCTACTGACCTGACCCCTAAGCGGGAAGGAGCACTGCCCACTTCGTAGGATTTCTGGACAGACTGAACGAGAGAAGCCGCTGGAAACCAGTCACCCGGCAGAAATTCGAGCTGATGAAATGCTAGCACTGTGACTATCGTTAGCCTTCCAGCTATCAGTGGACAACATGTCTCCCTGAGCTTTTCGTATTTTGAAATTAAAAGCCGTCGCTAACAAAAAACACCCTGTAATCCTGTTAGTTGATATTCCTCTTCGCAGTCTAACACAGTGCTTTCCTAGAGCTCTGTCCACACGCAGTTGTGAAAACACAAGGAACAAAGTTACAGAAAAGTGGTTTTCTCTTTACACATTATGATTTTTGCTCACGAATAGCTTAAAATGTAGTTTGATAAGTTACCAAATATTACCTTTGATTTCTTGTTTTAAAACCGCTCATGATTGTAGATCTTATACATGATGCATGACTTTATATGACTTTGAAAATCATAATGCTTGTGTAATGAAAGACACACACAAAATGCATTTTGCCTATGGGTTCTATGGCAAATGCAGCATCTCCTCAAGAATGCACGAGGCGATGGAACAGAAGTAACACGGATGGATGAATCACAAAGTAAGTCTGTGCCACACAGCCCTTCTCTAATTTAGGTCAGCAGGGATTATTCTCCATCTTATGAGTTGGTATGAATATTCTTGCATCTTACATGAACATTATTTTAGAAACTTTAATCACTTGTCGCATATTATGATACCATTCAAAGAACGAAAATTATGCAGGCAGTCAAATTTGGTGTGGTCAGAAGAGATACATGATATGAACGATGTCTCATTCTATTCAAGTATAATAATCTTTACCTCAGTTGTCTAACCAGACTGCAGGTTTGTGCTGATTATAGTCCCTTGTGACATAAAAAAATCGTGACTCTATCAAGGAATCATTTTAGCTTCAAAAGCATTTCGAAAATTCCATCCTAACTCCAAGGGAAGGTTTACACATGTAAAGGATGTGAAAAATTGAATTACCTACATAATGTAAGTTAAGAATCATTTTAATCTCTGTTTTTGTAATGGTTTTTGTCTATGCCATGATTAGAAGGTGATCTGCCCAATTCTGTAATTCATTTGATATAAAGAGCCAAAGACAATTAAAAACCCCAAGTCCCAACCCAACTGAGCCCCACAGAAAGACATTCATGGCCCTACCCATAACCCAACTCCACTAGGCCCCTGTCTCCAACTGGGCCTATCTCAAACACATCCTCTGAACTCACAAAACCAGAGTCCCCCTCAGCACCAACTCAAACTTGCTACGTTCCTGGCATTAGGCACCTTCACTCAAAGAAGCTCCGAGAACTATTTACAATGTCTTTCCTCCATTCTTCTTTGTCTGTGGGAGTTTTGCAAAAACAACAAATTTGAATATTTTGAGGAACTGGAAGTTACTTAACACTCCAAGAAAGGAAAATTCTTTATACGCTAAAGACAAAATCTAGACTGCTTAGGTTTATCGTTTTAGATGATTATAAATCTAGTCATGCCAAATAAATCAACTGAAATGAAAAACTATATGAAAATGTCCTCAAATAAAAATTGACTGGATATAGAGATTGCATATTCATTGTAGATATTCCCAGTGTATTAAATCTTCTTTTTAATGCAAAGGAAACTTCTTCACCTGCACTTTGCCTTATGAAATTATTGTTTCTCTAACAATGTTTATAAAAAGAATTGTTATACATTAAATAGTTCAAGTGAACTATGGAAAAATTGTTTTTTGAGGTTCACAAGATGAATCTTTTGGTAAACATAAATGCTTTCATTTTTTTAAAAGATTTTATTTATTTATTTGACAGAGAGAGAGCACACAAGCAGGGAGAGTGGGAGAGGGCTCGATCCCAGGACCCTGGGATCATGACCTGAGCCGAAGGCACCCGCTTAACCGAATGAGCCACCTGGGCGCCCCACTTAAATGCTTTCAAATTTGTCTAAGTTATAGATTCAACCTTTCCTGAGTATTCATTTTCCTAAAGGAATAATTACTTCTAAAAGTATTTATTTGTATGATAAAGGCCTGAGCAGAAAGCTGGACAATGTTCAACCTGTTGTCACAAACATTCATTGGCCACCCAGTTTATCACGTGTAGAGCAGGCTGCACTGAGGAGGGGCCATGGGTTTTCATCAATCGCTGAAAATTAAAGCTGCCCCGCCTCCTGGTGGACGTGGCTGGGGTGCACATCGGTGCCTGACGGGAATACATTAAACATTGTAACATAACGGATGTTCCCTCTAAGTGTTAATGTCTGGCAATTTCTGATAAAATTCTGGTGGGTGGTAGGGGCAAGATGACTAGTCAGTTTGATTTTTGCTGCTTCGAAGTCCAATTTGAACAGAGTTTTCTTCTTTCCTACTTGTACTTACAAATATAATTTTTGCTACCTTACTCTTGTTTACATGTTGTAGGTATAGAACAGTTTTAAGTACCACAGTATGAAAATAACATATGCAATGGGACATATTATGCCCCTTGTTTTTAATAACAGGAACAAAAGAGACTCCTAGCAATGTATAAAACATACAGTTTGATGGTTCAGTTCACTAGAATTTTTTTAGATAAACAGGATTCATTTAATTGGATCGAGTTATTTTTCAGAATGATCCACAGTAAATCCTTAAAAATGTTCTTACTCTCTTAAAATGCATCCCCCAAATTAACAAGCAGACAATGAAATTGCTTCTTAGTGCCAGCTACATCGTATTCAAAGTAAAGTTCACGTGCTCTGGCCCCTCCGACAACCCACTGATAAATGGCACTGGTCTCCGCAGCTGTGGCAGTAAGCTTCCTGATCCAGGGATTTATGGCTTAAGATAAATATATAACAGAAGAATAAAACAAACAAGCAATCGATCTGCAGCGTCCAACACACAAATATAAACTAAGATGAAGTCCTCTGAGATTGTGCAAATAAAATTAAAGATTTATTGATGAAATTTAGGGTTCACTTGTTTTTCACTTCCATGACAGAAAGGGTTTTCCTTTATAAAAGCAGGAATAGGACATAAATGAATAATCAGGAATAACGATGTACAATATTCAGATTGATGAGTTCTGTTATATGGGTCCTGAATGATGTAAACTGTTGCCCATTAGATAGAGTCCCAGGAAACATCAGCCTTCATTTATGGATGTGGGGTGGGGAGGGGGTTGCTGAGCAATGCTGGGGGCAGAGGTAACAGAATCTTACTGCAAGGTAAACCCCAATACTAGGCAGCTGCTTCTCAGTTCTACTTATTAGCTCAGTGCGGGTCTTTAAAGACTCTGAGGAAAGGTTTACATCTACAGCCTTTAAAAGACATTATTTGGCTATCTGAGGCTGACCGTTCTCTCAGCCTTCTCACAACAACCTAAACTAAAAATGACATACTTATAGATATATTAACTCGGGTAGTCACAAAAATAAGATCAATGTATAATCCCAGAGAAAATGTCCTAGGATAGTAAATCAGAAAGTGTCCAAGGGCTGACTTAAGCTCTGAAATTAAATTCCCAATTATTTTATAGAATTTGGAAGCTAAAGGCCTCTCCTGAAATTAACTTCATGAAATAGCATTTCTTAGGATCAGAAAGAGAGATACAGACGGTCCCCGACTTAATGATGGTTCGACTTCGGGTTTTTTACTTTACAATGGTGTGAAAGCTGTAAGCGTTCAGTAGAAATCATACTTTGAATTTGATCTTTTCTGGGGCTAGTGGTTTGTGGTACGACACCCTCACGAGGCCGGGCAGGGGCGCCTGCTGCAGCTCCCCTCAGCCACGCGATCACGAGAGTGAACAACCTACACACTCACAACCATCCTGTACCCACGGGACCATTCTGTTTGCACTTTCAGTACAGTATTCAGTAAATTACATGAGATAATTAACATTTTATTACCAAATAGGCTTTGTGTTAGACGACTTTGCCCAGCTGTAGACTAATGTAAGTGTTCTGAGCCCATGTCAGGTAGGCTAGGCTAAGCCAGTTTTGGTAAGTTATGTGCATTGAATGCATTTATGACTTAACAATATTATTGACTTATGATGGGTTTATGGGGATGTAACCCCATCATAGGTTGAGTAAGTTCTGGGTGCCTGGGTGGATCAGTTGGTTAAGCGTCTGCCTTGGGCTTGGGTCATGATCCCAGGGTCCTGGGATCGAGTCCTGCATTGGGCTCCCTGCTCAGCAGGGAGTCTGCTTTTCCCCTCTCCCTTCGCCCCTCACCCCCTGCTTGTGCTCTCTCTCTCAAATAAATAAAATCTTAAAAAAAAAATAAGTTACTCAAGTTCTGTATATTGAAGAAATGAAATAATGCACTTGACCTCTGAGATAACTCACCATCCTATGTGTACAGTGTACCCTTCTGTGCTAAGGGAAACAGCAGAGAGCAAAACTGATTACAGAATTGTGTTAGGGTCCTTCTGTGGAGCTATTTGATTTTATCGTCTGAGATTTTCCTCTTAAAGGAGTAGATAATGATAGGAATATGATCAATCAACGGAGACAATAAATACGAAGCAAAATATTAATTTTCTTTAAGAAATTTTGGAATCACAGAACTGAGGAATTTAATCTTGGTGTATTGATGGGAGAGGTCAAGGCAGAAGCACAGTGAAATACTTCCAACAGAAAAGCATTTAGCTTATTCTTAAGGACAGTCAGAGAAGATATCATACTTTTATCACAGAGAATCCCAAGGTTCCTCGCTTTTACCCTCCACTCACCCACTTTCTGGACTGCCAGCCAAGGGACTGCGAGTGTCATTTCTATTTGGAGCTTTCTGCAAAGCCTGTCTCTTGTCTCTCTCCCTACCCTAAGTCTTTCTTTGTAGATCCCACCAGTGTAGCTCCCTAGATTTTAGCTTCCTGAACTACGTGTGTGATCCTGTCACTCCCTGTTTGAAAGGTGGATGGCTGGCCTCTGCCCACAGGTAAACACTCTTTCCTTAGCAAGACATTCGTGGTCCTGAAGGATCATTCACATCTGGCCTCATCTACCTCTTCAGTCACGGCTCTGGGTACAACTGAAACATCCTGTGGATTTTCAAAGCCCATGCCTTTGCTTATGCCTCTTACCAAGAATTTATGCACCCCAATCCCCCGACTCATCTGTCCAAATTCTATTTGTCTTTCCAGGCCCAGTTCAATATTACTATTTTTGTGAAACTTCTCCTGATCCTTTTGAGCAAAATAAATGGTTCCCTCCTCTATGCTTAGATAAAATATTGTTCAAATTACTAGTTTAGCATCTATTTTTACTCTTCTTTAAAAAAAAGATTTATTTATATATTTGAGAGAGAGCGAGAGAGCATGAATGGGGGGAGGGGCAGATTGAGAGAATCTTCAAGCAGACTCCCCGCTGTGTGCAAAGCCTGACATGGGGCTCGATCTCACAACCCATGAGATCACGACTTGAGCAGAAACCAAGACTCGGTCACTCAACCAACTGAGCCACCCAGGCGCCCGTTTTTACTTTTTTTAATGTGTTGGTGTCAGCTGCCACATTTTTAGCATATCAAAGGCGAGGTCTGTTTACCATCCTGGTACACAGTGCCTTAAAAAAGCCTGGTGCACTTTATGCAGCAGATAGACTTTAGCTGTTGAATTGATTGAACTTTTTATATAGTCATTTTGTTGTTGTTCTTTGGGCCAAACTTTAAACTTGATTTTTGTTTACATATTCTTTAGCTTTTCCTTGTTTCTTGACCTCATTGGTAGTGGTGGGACCAACTCTGGTGTAATTATACAGTGAAGAGTCTGACCACAGAGAGGATTTGTCACCAGCTCCTTGGTGCCCAGCTCTGCTCCGTCCTGGCTGGCTGACCACAGTCTGCTGCTAATTATGTCAAGAATCACGTTCAGTTTCTGACCTGTCAGTCTCTCCCTATTTCTGTACCCCAACTGGTCACCTGACAAGAGTGTTCTGATGAATGGTCCCAAGGATGAGAAAGTAAAGGCTATGGGTAAAGCCATGTCCATCCAACAGCAACACTGGCCCAGAAGGCAAATCCGTTAGCTGTGATTTTTCAGATCACTTCTATAGATGCCTTCACAGGTTTATTTTCTAGAATCCCAGGCCCTGAAACTATTTAAAAGGACACAGAAATTAAACAGATGCAGCTAAACAACCACTACTCTTACACAGACATTGAAGGCTTTATCCAAACAAGGACACGGATCCAAATAAGTGACTCCTAAAGATCTCAGGAGTGTGTCCATGCCCAACTAAGGCATGGGAAGGGAAGGGGTGGGTATGGCGCAGTCAGCCAAATGGATTGTCCTGGATTCTACTTAGTGATTTAAATGCTCCTTTTTGCAATTACATATTTGTAAGTTTGGGTTTCATTAACATCTCTTAAAATCTGTAAGAAAATTTAAAAAAATGTAAACTCGGATGCATCTCTTTTCCCCTTCGATAAGAGGTGGACTGAAGCCACCAGAGGCCAATGCATCCAGAGCTGACGATATCACACCTGTTTTCTCTCAGCGAGCCATCTCTGATTCTTTCATCCTCTTCTTTTTAAAAAATATTTTATTTATGTATTTGACAGAGAGAGACACAGCCAGAGACGGAACACAAGCAGGGGGAGTGGGAAAGAGAGAAGCAGGCTTCCCGCAGAGCAGGGAGCCCAATGTAGGGCTTGATCCCAGGATCCTGGGATCATGACCTGAGCTGAAGGCAGACGCTTAACCGACTGAGCCACCCAGGAGCCCCTCTTTCAAAGAAAAAGCGAAAAACCATAAAAATATGAAAATTTAGCAGGATAATAGAGAACTTTCCCTTTTCTCCTCTCTCAGAGAGTAAATTGTATGGAGAAGAAAAAGACAGAGAATAGAATTCAGTCTGAGATCAAAAAAAGAGATATTTTTAAGGAAAGAAAACCCAGGATAACAAATTATTTCTTGAGCTGTTAAAGTCTTCAGGCATTTGCCTTCACTTTATGCAAGCAATGTTCAATGGATAGTGCACTATTAAAAGAAGCAATGTAGAAAAAAAATAAGGTTAGGTTTAGGTTTTTAAAACACATTTAAACCCTATTTCTCTTCTTATCTGAGATCCACCCGATTTCAACATCAGGGGTTTTGTGAACCTTCCGACAGTCCATTTTTGCTTGTCTCCATCATCGTAAGCAACTCACAATTCAATTTAGTAACATTAAATGGTAGAACCTGAACTATTTTAATAAGGATTTCTCTTAATTGGTTTTAATTCATTAACATCAGTGGATAATTCTTTTTTCCAGTGAATGCATGCTGTCTTCTACCACGGCAAGTCAGTGGGAAACTCAGGCTCACTCACAGACAGCCCTCTTACAGCGCAATTAACGCAGCTACTGACTCCAGGCAGAGCCCTGGGGACGCGTCCACCGGCATCGGGAAGGAGGCCAGGCTTTCTCTGGAATGCTTCAGTGAAAGGTTACCAGGGGAACATAGCAGGGAATTATTGTAACACAACCAAGGACCTTAATTGATATCTAATTAAGCCAGGCAAGGCGCATACACGTAAGGGGAAGGCTTATATCTTTCTACCATACTGTGGAAATTTTGAATTTTCACAGCCTCGTTCTTTCAAGACTCAAAGCACACAGATAACATTATTAAGATTACTGAACGTGGCTATTGTATTCAGTCACTTCAAAATCTATTTGATCTACAGTTTATTATTTACCAAGGCTATGAATATAAGCGGATTTCTTAAAAAAAAAAAAAATAAAAGATCTGAATCAGGCTTACTCACACAAGATCTGAGTAATTTCGGGCAAGGCACTTCTTTCTCTTGGTCTTCTTCTTCATTCCTGTTTGTACTCAAGTCTGTCAAAGTTTAAGACCACCCCTGGCCAGGGGGACTCCACAGGAAAACAGTGCCCTGTGGCTGGGACTCCCAGCTCTTGAAAAAGCTAACAGATCAACAATGGCCAAGGGCCAAAGATGGAGGAGGATCTTTGGGACTGCCTCAGGGGGGAAGGCCTATCCCAGTGGATTTAAGCACTGCTCTCCCAACACACCTTCCTTACCCAGAGAACTGAGAGAGACAAAGGAGAACAAAAGTACTCCACTATGCCCCAGGGGGAAGAGATGTGTGCAGTGTGGTGAAGACAGGATGGATTCACACAACTGGGTAGAGCATGCAGGCTGACAGAAGACTTGCTCAGAGGGATCCTGGTGGGGAGACTGTGGGTTCAGGGCCAGTTAGAGGGCATCACTAAGCCGGAACTCCGAATGGACGGTGTGGTGTCATGTCAGCAAAGAGGACACTGTGTCTACAAGGAGTAGGGCTAAATCAGATGAGAACGGAGAGCTCGGCTGATCCGAGTTCTTACAGGCTGTTTGCAGAACAGGAGGAATATTTCTGAACCCTGACCATGTGGTATGGCCACAGAGAGGATTTGTGACAATCCACAGTTTGGGTCCTGTCTGATCCAGCCCCAATCCTGTCATTAAAAGCGAAGATGAGGGTTTGTACCAGGGGTGGGTCTTGTGAAGAAGGGTTAGTAGAATTCAGTGTGTGGCTTTCTACTTGTGGAAAAGACTAGACATGAATTTTCAAGCCATGATCTTCCGAGATCTTCTTTTCTGTTTGGTGTTTCAAAGCTCATTTTATATCTTTTTTTTTTTAACCCATGCTGCACTTCGCCATGTTTAACATTGCAAATTTCACACATGTATAAAGTCATGCAGATGAATGATTTTACCTTTGCCTGCACCTACATCAGGTGGAGGAATACCAGCTTTAATGAAGGGAAACAGAAATAGGACACTATATAGTTAGATGTAACACACCCATGAGCATGTAAAGCGATATAAAAACACTTATTAAAATGCCAAAGCATGCAAGAAGAATGAAGTGTCCCACATCAGGTACAGGGGACAGAGATATGTTGGTGTCCCCAAGCTTACCCAGCAATCAAATACACACTTTCCTTAAGGTGCATTATCATATTTCCCTCTTATGGAACAAGGCTTAGGGTATTTCAAACCAATTTTTGGGTAGAAATGTCAATTCCTCATGCTAGGGAAGATAATCAAATAAATAACCCTCAAGAAATTCTACGATTTAGTGACATGCAAAATCAGAAAATCTTTTATAAAATTTTTGGACATTTTCATTGAATCGAAATTTTTTCAAAATAGTAAGTCAGGAAGGAAGTATTAATTCCTTTTCTTGATACTCTAATGGGACTATTTTGCTTTCTCTGTACCAGACGGCATACCAAAATACAAAGTCCCGTGCTCAAACACAAAACAAAGGCACTATTTCATTACAGTTTCATATTCCTTGCTAGAAATCCTCAACCAGTATGTGGCCTAGCAAACTATCTTCTGGTGTCTCAAGACCAGAACTAGAATTACATCTATTTATTTGCACATGGATATGTGTGGCGGTGTGCGCATACATGTGTGTATTACATGTATGTGTATGTATGTGTGTGTATGTGTGTACGTGTGTGTATGTATACATGTTAAGTTGTAGACAGGAAAACACATTGCCTTGAACTCTGCGTTCCTGTGTGGCAAAATGCTGTAACTTCCCACTCTCACCTCAACATTTTAATGTCAGTTTAAAAATTTCACACAGACTCGGAAAACAAATATCCAGTAGTTATTCTAACATGAATTAAATAATTGACTTTATAGATGTCAGGATGGGAAATTACAAACAAGTGTTTGCATTAGTTGGGTAAGATGGATCCTCCATGGGAAGAAGGGAAGAGAAGGCATACGCTCAGGTTAAGGACTTCGGTCTCGCGACACTTAAAGTTCGTGCATTTTATACATACCCGTCTTACCTTCATCCACAGCTGTCACTGCCTCCTCTGTTATTTGACTTCCGGATCCTGCTGCTGTTTGTGCATAGAAATAAAACTTATACCGCGTGCTGAAATTTAAATTTTTTAAAGTCCAGCGTGTCTTGTTGGCAGGAATTTTCAGATCCACCAGTGGGCCTAATTCGTGGGTGCTGTTAACTGGCAATAAGAAATAACAGGGAAGTGCATTCCCCATTAATTGCTATAGGAATACTATTACAAATAAATGTGTCAAGCAAAAATGTCACACTTGGATTACATTCCCTGTGTAATCCTCTTCACGCCTTGCCCGACATAACTGTCGTTAGCCGTTTACAGCTTCTACACGATCGCAAAACGGGGGGAAATATAGCCCCACTCGCTTATAAGTGAGGGGAATTTTACGGCTGAATTCCAATAGCATTTCTTTTCTCTGTGTTTTTGCAGGTGGTGTCATGTACTGATAACCCCAAACCTTGTCCTCAGAGGCCTTGTGCCAAAGGAACCCCTCTTTTTCTGTTTCTTTTTTCTTTTCTTTTTTTTACCATTTTCTAGTTACAGATAACTAACGCCTACCTAATCTAACAATAGCATCCACCCCATGGTCAAAGGTCTGTAGGATTCTACAGACTGCTTGATTTTCAACAGCATATATGTCTTTAGAAAGTCTGATGTGAAGTTCCTTCTAGAACACCACTTGAAGGTATATGCATATATTCTACAGCGCTAAAGAAATATCCAGTTTGTGGGCGCCTGGGTGGCTCAGTTGTTAAACGTCTGCCTTCAGCTCAGGTCATGATCCCGGGGTCCTGGGATCCAGCCCCACATCGGGCTCCCTGCTCAGCAGGAAGCCTGCTTCTCCCTCTCCCACTCCCCCTGCTTGTGTTCCCTCTCTCACTGTCTGTCTCTCTCTCTGTTAAAAAATAAATAAAATCTTTAAAAAAAAAAAAAAAAGAAAGAACCAGTTTGTATTTTAAGGAAACAGCTAAGTTTTTTTCCTTTTGAAACCATATTCCCCCCTTTTCTTCTCCCCATAACTTACTTGGCTGATACTTTAAGGTGTATTCAGTCAAAATGCCATTCGGGCGGCTCGGTGGGTCCCATTCCAGAGTAAGGGAGTCTAGTGTTGGGTTAACAATCTTCAAAGAGGATGGAGCACTGGGGACTTGGAGTGAGAACAGAGTCAACAGAAGGGTTTTTGGATGTTTCAGTATGTATTCAGGTGACATGCTACACCATGTTCACACCATTCACCAAGGTTTTCTGTAACTCACTCTTGCTCCCGATTCAGCCAAAAATACACTACCAGAAACCCGTGATGAGAAACCATCCAGCTATTCTCGTCCTCTTTTTTCTCATCATTTCCATTTAGACTCATTAAAGCCATCCTCCAAAATACATAAAGACTTTGCCTTTAGATGAATCCAAACCAATATTGTTAAAGGAGATGGTACTTGTTTTGTGAATGGTGTCTTAATAAATGCAAACTGGTGAAACTATTCTAACCAGACCTTTGGGTAGATGCAGCTGTGTTCTGGGCTATTAAGAACTGTTTTCTCCAACCAATCAGGTGTCTCCAAACAGCCAGAACACACTGCCTGCTGGCCTCTGGGCATGAGCCAGCCTGCCCAGGTGCAGAGTGGTTCTTATCTGGAGAGCTGACAGACGCCCAGAATCTCGTGGTGATGGACAAAAGCTGTGGTGCTGGCAGATTCCCCCCCACCCCCCACTCTGGGGACAAACCGCAGGGTGTCAGGTCCTCTGTGGCTGAGGCTGGCCATATGTGACCAGAGGACACATGCCTGGTCTTCTTTTATTCACTTCCTCATGAGGATGATGGATGGAGGCAGCTCTTCCTCATGGTCGCTAGCTCTTCTACACACCCACCATATTTCCTAGGCCCATTAATGGCACCCCTGTCTCTCCCGTCACTCTAGCCAGAAACCAAGGAGTCAACCCGAATTTCTCCCTCTGCCTCATTTCCTCCATCTCCTGGGACACTACATCCTATCAATTTCACCTCGTACATCTCAACCATATCCATTCCCTACTCTCCTCTCTACCACTGCCCCACATGAGGCCCTCAGTGGCCTGTGCCTGAGTCCTGGCACATAGTTCTCAGCTTCCCTAAGCCACTCCTCCCAGAATCTGATGATAGCCAAAAACCCTCCCCGGAGAAGTAAACACATATTGCATATAAAGTTTGGGGGTTCATGGGCGCCTGGGTGGCTCAGTCGTTAAGCGCCTGCCTTCGGCTCAGGTCATGATACCAGGGTCCTGGGATCGAGCCCCACATTGGGCTCCCTGCTCCACGGGAAGCCTGCTTCTCCCTCTTCCACTCCCCCTGCTTGTGTTCCCTCTCTTGCTGTCTCTCTCTCTGTCAAAAAATAAATAAAATCTTTAAAAAATAAAAAAAATAAAGTTAGGGGGTTCATGGAGCTCTCTAAACCCATTCACTGACCCCCTAAGAGACTACAGTCTTCAGGTTAAGAGCCTCTGGCTTATAGGTTAATACCCATAGCATGTAAGACCATCCATGGTATGGGTCCTCCCTTGCTCACCTTCCTCTCTTTCCTCACCATTCCTGGCTACATGACTTATAGTTCCTTGAGGGAGCCATATTGTTTCATACCATCATGTCTGTGGACATATTACTTCCTCTCTTCTTTATCCTTTAATTCGCTGGTCATCTCTACCATGACACCTTCCCTGAACCATCTCAAGGAGCAGTGAGGTTTCACTAGTGAAAGCCTCAAGAGGAAGAAGCCTTTAACCTCTGAAGGAGCAACAGACCGAGGACAAGCAATTGCCATAGGATGGGAGTGGGACACAGGATGACCCTCGGAGGATGTTAGGCAGGTGACAACATCATGAGCCCTTCAAAGGAGCCAGGACCCAGTTTGTCTGTGAACTACTTGTATCAAAAAGACCTAAGGAATCCACAGAAGTTATTTGGCTCATTTTTAATACGGGCTTGAAGCAAAATTCAAATGGGTGAATCCTTTTCTTTCTTACTCTACTGTCCCTCTCTCCCTCATCTGCTAGGCTCTGTGTCCCTGTGTCCAAATGCCTTGTGCCCCACCCCTGCATCGATGGATATTTGATCCTTCTTCCCCCTCCCCTTGCAATGGCCCCTTCTTGCAATGCTTTTCCTTTTCTTCCCAACCCATTTTGTCAAGACTTCCAACCTTCTACCTCATCTCAACTTCAGCAGAAATGATGAAGGTGCACCGGGAGAAAAGTAAACTACGACTGACAGGATTATTTTTCTTCCCAGGTGCTTTTCTTAGACTATCACATCAGTGCTCATGCTTTTCAGATGAAGGAACTGAGGCTTAGAGAAGTTACAGAACTCCCTGCAGGTCAGAAAGTTAATGACCCAAATAAACATCAAATTAGCAAGGTTTCTGACAGCGTGACTAAGTGGGGAGAAAAACTTAAGTCAGGAGAGGACGGCTTGGGGCAGCATTTTGCGTTGTGAAGCCTCCCACGTACCCTCGGGCCACATACGAGCTGACAGGATGCCAGCTTTGTGGGGCCCCTTCTGTAATGCAAAGCGTCTCAGGATGCGCCATATGTTCTAGGATCTCAGTCACGTCCGCCCCCTACCTCCTTCTGGAGTATTAAAGACTCTGTCGGGGCTGGCCGGGCCCTCCCCTTTCCCGTTGACCACGCGGACATTCAGCGTGTAGTGGCTGAAGGGCTCCAGCCCAGGCAGCATGCCGTGAGTCTTGCTGCCCTGGAAAGTGAGGATCTTCTTCTCAAGGTGGCGTCTGTTTCTCTTAGACGAACTCTGCGCCTTCCAGTAGTAAATCTGAAAGAGCAAGGGCAAAAGTCAGGGACAGGTAAGGGAGCAAACAAGCTTCCTCCTGCTCACGAGATTCAAGTCTTACGGCTGTATCCTAGATAACGTCCTTGGTGCATTTTAGAAGAAGATTCCTGGCAAAACTGAGAGATATTGATTATGAGGCAAGACAGTAGAAACCCAAACATAATGAGGGAAATGGAATTGAGAATATGTGATGCAGCTGGGCTATAGACTACTGGGTTGGAGGAGCGTGAGTGAAATAAATGGAACAGCATGACACCCACGCAGATCTCTCTAGAACATAAGGGAATGGAAGATGATGGAACGATTGAAGCGTCTTACTTATATAAAATATTCTGAAAACAAAAATTACTGGCCAGTATTTACATACTCCTCCAGAGCTAATACAATGTCATGCACAATATATCATTTAGTTTAATCCTAAAAGCCACGATGAAGCTTTTATTATTATTATTTCTTTAGCACAGATGAACCCCGGACCTCTGAGTGGCTTGCCCCCAGCCACTGGGCAATCAAAAACCACAGTGGATCCTCCACGCCAAGTCTAGGGCTTTCTCACTAAGCCAAACTGCATCACTTCGTTAATAAATACTTTTATTTTTGGTATTAAATGGCAGGCACAGGTTTTGGAAAGATGGGTAAGCGAAGGGTTGATTACCTTTGGCTAAAAATCCAGAATTGCTGTTTAGTAAGTGCTCTTAAATTCTCCTTAGAAGCTTAAAGAGAAGTCAACATATATACAGAATCTGGCAATGTTAGAGAAAAAAACCCCAACACGGAATATGATGCAGTACCAAAAGTGATCTCTAGGGGTCAGTTTTAATGACCCAGAGCCGTGACTTTCTTCGTGGGTGCAAAACCAGTTCCTGGCACATCCATCACAAATCTCTACGCATCAGTCTTTCCATGCTTCCCAAGAACAAAGATAAATGATGGTCATAAGAATGACCCTGTTGGGACTCTATAGTTTGAAGTATAATCTGAATGATTTTTTAAAAAATGCCTACATTATTTTCAGGACAATTTTGTGTGTTTAACACATGTGGTCAGTATTGCTTTAAAGCTAGGTGCATTTGGTTGTATTTTCATTTCTTAAACACTAGTTTTCCCCATTTTGTGCCTCTGTTAATTGTTTAGTTGGAAGAATTTTAGGCCATCTGTGGGAAAAATGGAGAAAAAGTTTCTTACCCCCTCCGCCCCCCCACCCCCACTTTGGATGCAGTGAGGTTTTGCTTCTGCTCTAGCTGGGGTTCTTGAAACATGGCCTGTCTGAGGTGATAAACCAGATGAACTCTCAAGGCCTCCGACCAAGAGAAGTGCATGTGGCATTCGCTGAGGGCCTGTTCCTACAGAAAAAACGCAAAAAAATCTCCCTTCACTTGCCCGATAGCCTTGCAGGTGTCCTCGGATACTTTTCAGAGGTACGGGGTCCCAGTGCACCTCAGCTAAGGTACTGTTCACCACGTTCACATGCACATTTCCGGGAGCCACCATTGGGACTAGGGAAAAACAGGAAAGGGGGCAGAAGTAAAAATGTTATTTTGCAATTTCATGCAAAAATGCCACTAACAATTTTGGCTTGAAGTATGACCCAGCTTTATTCTATGGATTATCAAGGATTGAGAGTAGATTTTTTTTTTTTTTTTGGTATCTGTTCATCTGACTTGGTGAGAATAATGTATCTTTTTAAAAGTAACGACACTTGACATTCTGAACCTATTTTTTACATAGCAGGCTGTTTGCATTGAGGAATGTTCAGCAAAATAACTGCCACCTCCGTCCCTCCCAGTCTACGCACCCCCTGGACATGGCCTTGGCTTGCACCTTAGTAAGTCTGTGTTGCTGGTATAAAGGAAAGTATCACTGAAACAGCATCAAACACTTACGGTCTTCTCCAGAATGCCCCATGACCACGGCTGGCTCTGGAGCAAACCCCACGTCATTCAGGGCCTGCACTTTTATCAGGTATGGAACGAAGGTCGGTGTGCCCGAGACAATATATTTGGATACATTTGCCACCACCACAGACGTCCATTCATCATCGCCATCTTTCTGGCGCCAGCTCACTTTGTACTGAAGGCCTGGCCCGTTAGATTCGAAACCATTCAAGGGCTGTAAGAAAAGCCAAATAATCAGAGCTTATAAAACAGACAGATTGAGCAACCTTTTCCCCGGAATACCAAATTCAATTCCCAGACTTAAGGAAAGTGAGCACTGACATGTTAAAATGCGAGCTATAAACAATGTCTTCCAGGGACCTTTTATCTTTTTTTTTTTTTTCATTCGTGCTGAGATTCAAAGCTTGTTTGGGATCAACATTTCAAAGGTTGTTAATTTCTATCTTGAAGTTGTACATACTACATAAGCCTCTCAAACTGGCTCCACAGTCAAGGGTGGGTGACTTAGAGCATTTCAGTTACATAGTTTCCTTTATATATCCCTGTCTGTGTGACAGTACATCATTCTCTATTTTACTTAGAGCCAGAAGCTTGTGAACCGCTTCTTTCTTTATTTAAAAAAAAAAAAAAGTTGGCTTGTCGGAGCGCCTGGCTGGCTCTGTCGGAGGATCGTGCGACTCTTGATCTCGGGGTTGTGGGTTCGAGCCCCACAGTGGGTGTAGAGAGTACTTAAAATAAAATCTTAAAAAAAATTGGCTTGTCAGTCTATCCTGTTTTACATGTCGGTATGTATATAAATATGTACGAGTATGTATGCATATAAGTGTGCATGAATAGGTCTATTAAAATAAGTTTTAAAATCACCCAAGTGAATATGTTAATTTTCCAAATCCAGAAAATATGGATAAACCAGAAAAAAGAGAGAGAAAAGCAGAGGCAGAAGAAGAAGCTGACTACTTGGAATAACTTGGTACATATCTTCTAGATGGTTCTCTATGATGATGATAATACCAGCTAGCATTTGTTGAGCACATATATGCGCTAGGCACTGTTCTAGGGGCTATATGTATTTATTCCTTTAATTGTGTGAGGTTGGTTCTATGACTTGTCCCATCATACAGATACATAATGGTGATGTTAAGCAACTGGCTTAAAGTCACACCGTGAGTGGCAAAGCTGGGATTTGCATCCATTCATTTGGGTTCCAAGGATTAGGCTTTTAACTGCTACATAATAATATCTCTTCAAGAAAGAGATGTAATATATATTTTTTCCCAAAATGGATGAAATGGGATTTTAATACAGACATTGTTTGTAGAGAGAGAAAGAGAGAGCACGCAAGTGGGAGGGGGGAGGACAGAGGGAGAGGGAGAATCGCAAGCAGCCCCTCGACACAGGGTTCAATCTCACGACCCTGAAACCATGACTAGAGCCGAAATCAAGAGTCAGAAGCTTAACCAACTGAGCCACCCAGACGCCCCAATACAGACATTGTTTAAAAACACCTTTTTTTTTTTTTTCCACTCTAAGATACACTGAGAAAAGCTGAAGGCTTCATGCTGAGCTCACCTTCCAGGTAATCACCAAATTATCAGGCTCTGATCCCAGTCCTTCCACAGCTGTGGGATTTGTATCAGGTTCTGGAAGTTAAGCAGCCACATATGTGTAAGTTTGGGTCTTTTTTTTTTAAACAGTGGAAAACTTTTCTACTTCATTTCCTGTCACAGAAGGCTCACTTTACCTGCGGCTTTAGTCAAATACTGTTCAGATGCCTCACTGGGCAAGCTCCTCCCGAGGCTGTTCACGGCCATTACTCTGAAGGAGTAGTTCACGTAAGGCGACAGCTTCAGCTGGGCTGTGGTCTGCATTCCAGAGACCTCGGTTTGGAGGTGCCACAGTCCTGCCTCGTGCATTGCATCTTCATATTCAATGATGAATTCTGGCCACGACACACACACAGAACCCAAGACAGTGAGGTCAGCCACCCCAGGGTACGTTCGAGGATAACGAACAGAACAATCTAACAAGAGTAGCTGAACATTGGTTATTTCACTTTCAAGAAAAATTCTGTAAGAACATTTTGATTTAAGAGTTCTATCAGTATCCTCAATATTTAAGCACACCCAATAATATTTAGTATTCTTTCTCTAGCATGCTGAATTGAGTTACTTAAATCTGTTTAGAAGTGGTCTCCATATCCTTAGGAAAGTTTCAATATATGAAAAGATGGTTAGGGTTTCTTTTTTTTTTTTTCATAACAGGAGAAATTAAAGATCAGGAGATACTACTTTCCACTAAACAGACTGGCAGCAATCAAAAGTTCAACATACTTTATTGACTATTACACAGGGAAACAAGCATTCTCCTACGTTCTTCCTGGGAAGTGTAAATTGGCACAACTTCTATAGAGGACAATTTAGAACATCTCACAATATTCAGCTCAAATATCCTTTGATTGAGAAACGATACTCCTACCAATTTATTTTGAATAAATGTGCTCATGCATATGCTCAGAGGCACATGAAAAAGAATCCACATTACAGCACTGTTTGCAGCTGAAACAAGCTAATTGCAAACAACCTAAATGTTCAGCACCAGGACACTGATCAAATAAATTATGGTGTATCTGACACAGTGGAATATTCTGCGGCTGTAAAAACTGAAGGGGGCTACTCCATATGCCACCAAAATGGAATGATTTCTGAACTGCATTGTTAAGGGTAACCAAGTAGGGTAGAGAACAGTGTGGAACACTTGGGTAAGAGCACAAAGATGGACTGTAACATACACACACACCTATATGCTTGAATATACATGTATTGCCTCCTGGAGAATACACACTGACAACACGGGGGTCTTGGAGAAAGTGGGAGTTAGAGATAGGAGGAAGACTTACTTTTCAGTGCATACCCTTTTGCATCTACTAAAAATTTGTGGCATGTACATGGTTTACCCCCATAAAAAAATAGGTATTTAGATATTTACTAATTGCCTATAATGTGCCCGTGTACCGTGATGTGAATTACAGATACAAAGGCGAAGTAGCAATGCTCTGTGTTGCAGTGCTCCGAAGCTAAGTAGCTCGAGTTCGCCTTTCAAACTCCATTCACTGGCTGGTGATCTCCAGTCCCATAAACTGGTGACTTGCACATTTCTCTCGGCAGCCCCTGCCTCTCCCTTGAACTGCACACTTGGACAGCTCATTGACTCAACAACTCCATCTGCTTCTCTCTGACAGCATGACACACTGGTTACTGCCAGGAGTGATCCCAATCTTCCTCCCCGGCTGGCAGTGACAACTCAGCTCAAAACCTTGAAGCCCGTCTTAGATCCCCTCTTTGTTTCCTACTCTCCATAGTTTTGTTGGCTGTACCTTTAAAACATGCAAAATCTGACCACTGTTCAGCACCTCCGTCCCTCTCGGCCCTAACCCAAGCCACGGTTCTCTCTCTCTCTCTCTCGTGTGAATCACTGCAAAACCTCCCAACTCACGAGTTCCCAGATTTTCTCAGCTCATGGTGCACGTAGCATCTCAGTAATTTTCTTCATGGTTCCCTTAGGCCAAAAGAAATATCTAACACTTCCACGTAAGTAGTTAGGTCCATACAACTTAATAAATTTTCATGTCTTCACAACTTAAAACCTATTCGGCACTGCACAGCTTCTCAAACCTTGTTAAGACACCACCTTCCTCATTCCCTGTTACACACTGATGTTCATGCGGTACTTGCTTTTTACCACAGCAAGGGCTTTGCAGGCACAGCATCATCACAATATGGTGCCGCAATATCGTGTGGGAACCGTAAGCTGTCTTCAGCTCGTACTTTATGTGGCGTCTGACAGATGTGACTGTTTTTTAAACATCAAAATTGAAAAGTCAAAAACTTAAAACATATCCCGAGGCACCCTTGTGAGTTTGCTGAGGTTCTACAGGGTACTTCACAGAGAACTGTGGTCCTACCTGGTCTCTCTGCTTCCCCTCTTGTTCTTCTATAGACCATTTTCACTTTTTTTTAAAAAAAGATTTATTTATTTGAGTGAGAGAGAGACAGAGAGCACGCATGAACGGGAGGGGCAGAGGGAGAAAGAATCTCAAGCAGACTCTGCACTCAGCACGGAGCCCGACACGGGGCTCAATCTCACCACCCTGAGATCATGACCTGAGCTGAAACCAAGAGTCTGACACTCAACCGACTGTGCCACCCAGGCGCCCCTAGACCATTTTCAATAGAATAGCCAGAGTGATCCATTAATCACTCCTCTATTTAATTCCCTCCAATGACTTCCAACACTTACAATGGCCTACAAGGCCTGCCCAGTTCACACTCTACCCCTTAGCTGCTGCAGGAGCTCAGGAAGAGCGTGGCCTCATGTGCACACACTGCAGCAGATCCTTGGGGAAGGGGCAGCAGAAGGAGCCTGCTGTCACCACTCCTTGTGGTGGGTTCTCTTCTGAAGGGAGATCTAAGTAGTGTGTGTGTGTGTGAGTGTTCTACATATATATGCATATACAATGTGTACTGCATTTTACATATATATATACATATATAACAATATTATATGTAACAGCATAATATGTTATTATTAACATTATTTTATTTGTGTCCTCAGCTAAAATATAAGCTCTATGTAGGCAGAGATTTTTGACTGTTTTGTTTTAGAACAATGCCTGGTACATTATAGGCACTCCATAAATATCTGTTGAATGAATGAGTGAATGAATGAAAGAGTAGAAATGCTTTGGAATCTAATGGTATCATTTAAATATAGGTACAAAGGGTCTCCACGCATCCTAAGCAGCTAAATCTGGCTACTGTATTGAATTAACTGGAAGACTGAGCATGAATGATTAAGGGTTCTGAGCAAGGACTGAATACTCAGCTGAGAAAAGAACACCTCGAAATAACACAAGATGGAGAGGAAGTTTTTGCTGAATTTCATCGGAAATACTCTGCTTTATCAGTGGGTGCAAGAAATCAACACACACATCACTTCAGAGTAATCTGAGATACTTGTCAGAAAGGCATTTAGCTTTCCTGCAGCATATGCCTGAAGGTCATAATATATTATAGGCTTGTGATACTCTCTCAAGTATCTTTTCACTTGTCAAATGTCTAAGCACCTCTAGAGTCTAATTTTATGAAGCTCTTCCAGTATCCTTACAGTGGGGTCCCTCCCCTGACTTTGCTCCCTAGACTAATGTCCTGATGGTGAGGAGCAGACACTATGGAATGTGCCTCTTTTTGCAGGGGCTGAGGGGAGGAAAGAGGCCCACACTGGAAGGTAATAGACCTACTGTCCACACCCAGCTCTGTGACCAACTGTGGGTCTGCAAAATCACTTTACTCACCAAATCTCAGTTTCCTAACACACACACTGGCACAACAGTGCCTGGTCCTCCTCTCCTTTCCTCCCGCATTAGTGGGTAAAATGAATAGCTTACAATGCGTCATCCTACTATGGGGGAGATTTAAGGTGATTCTGACAGATTGCATACGCAGAAGGAAAGTGTGTTTGCTTAGTTCACATCTTTGGCAACTAAGTGGCGTCCTATCCCAGAGGCTGTAAGCAGGAATAACTCAGTCTCCGAAGAGAGGAGAGTGATAGATCAACGTCTTTGTTCTATTAGTAATGAAACAGAGAATGCCAGCAAATGTCTCTGTAAGGGATTTCAATTGCATGTGATAAAGTGCTTGGGAAATGGTGGTGAAATGTATCGGTGACAAAGACAAGCTATGACATACTTGTAATAGGGCTGTTGTTGTCACTGCCTGGCGTCCACGACAGCTGAACACTTTTGTCGAGTTGATCCGTCAATTCTAAATCAAAGGGAGGATTTGGGACATCTGTAGACCGAACACACATACCACCGTTACCCATCCATTCTTAGGAGGTTCTCTTTTACCCATGATACTATTCACGGGGGGGTGGGGGTGGGGGTGGGGATGGGGTGGGGTGGGGAGGGTGGCGTGGGGGGGGTTGGGGGTGGGGGGCATCTTAAAGAAACAGCACACTTAATGGTTAATGAGCATGCATCTGAAATGAAATGGGAGCCACTGAGGTTGCTGGGAACACACAAGCACACCCAAGACCTCCTCCAAACAAGGAGTTCCGCTTGCTCCTTTTTCAAATGAAACCAAATCACTGGTGACCAAAACCAGTGAGGTGGGCATACATGGTTCACCAGCACTCTCAATGTGTCTTCTCACAGACATGAAGAGCACAAACAGAAAAAATAATATTGAAGCTTAATTTCTAATAAATGGGAGACAGAACAGCAAACGCTAAAAGACCAATACAGGCAAATATAATGTACTGCTTAAGAAGACCTCAATGTTCTTTCTGAAATGTGTGAAATTATAGATTTTGGAGCTCCTGGAGAATATTTATATTTTTAGGGGAATTCTAAGATTGATGCTATATAAGTAGCCCTCAGCATGCATACCTCATGCAGATGCTCAGTAGAATAGTCAGGCGGGCCCATGGGGACACGGTGTGTTTACTCTCAGAGGACACTAGGGTACAGACACCTGTGGGGACAAAGGTGTCCCAGAAACATGGTCTGCCTCTTCTAATGGTACGTCTGACATCCAGAGAGTTAACGTTTCCCTCTGGGCTTTTCCTGACCTTGCTCTTGGGAGTGATTGTGGCTCTTGGGGAACCAGAAGCCATATAAAAATATGGACACTTCTTTCCTGTCAGTAAAGAAACAGTAAATGTCTACCAAGGGCAGTTCTTCTATAGCTTATCTATTGATACTATGTAAAATCCAGCTGAGTGTATGCCATAAAATTAATTTTTGTATTTATAGGCTGAATAAAGATAAAGGTTCTTTAATCAAAGAGTTCTGGAAATAATTTCCGATTTATTTTCCAGACTCAAAAAAGTCACACAACCTGGAAGTGCCCTCCTTTTGGTCTTTCTTTAGTGATTTATGTTTTTTAACGCAATGAGTTGTTTTTCTCTAATACAAAGGTCAAATGTTCTAAACATTCACTGTTTTCCTATGTAAATTTCTGGAAAATGGAATCCCCAAATGTCTGTGTTTCCAAAACAACTTTTAATAGCCTGAAATAAAAACCTGATTTGTGGAATGATCTTTGAGATAGTTTTTTTTTCATTCTGGAAACAGTGGAGGACAGCTTTTGAAAAAGCATGATGCTATTTTACAAGGAAATTATACCAAAGAGGGACTTTTATCAAATGAAACGACTTTATAATAACACATGAAATATTTAGCAATGAGTGGTACTACATTCAGTGAAACATTCCAGAGCTATAATGAAGAAAATGATTTATGGCAGTAAATGAGCAACAGAACAGAACGCTGGACAGAGCCCTTGTCTTTAAAGCAACACAATCAATGATGTGGTAGACAAAAGAGAGGAATTATTATTACTACTATTATTATTTTTTGCACATGTGAACTTGTTTGACAGAAAACAGAGAAAGAAGACTCATATTAGTTTACCGTAAATAGGAGCTGGAGTTGGAGTAGGAGCTAGAAAGGACATTAATATAAAGGATTTTAATCAAAATTAGTCATGGAAAGATATAAGATAGCACAAGAAGACAAAGACTGACCATGATTAAGATTCTAAAACCGAGCTGTATGCTAGCTGTGGGACACGGCATTGATAAACATGCAGTAACAACGCGGGATGGGGGGGGGTCCTTCAATCTTAAATCAAAGTACATTATTTCTCCCGATTTTCTTATATAAAAATCACTACTACGCACAACCATCATTTTATTCCAGCGCTGCTACAGTAGTATATACTGAAATTACTGCCTCAAAGGCCTCTCTCAAAGAAGAAAAGTGTAGGTATTTAATTCCCCTACAAAATTGTAGAACTATAACAAGCAAACATTTACTCTGGACAGTTTTCCTTCTGACCTAACACAAGGCAGCCAGCGGTGCTGGGTGTGTTCTAGTTCTTACCAACAACGCTCAGCACAGCACTGGCAGAAACGTTGTCCAGAGTTGTGTTGGCCACACACGTGTAGGTCCCACCATCATCATCCCTTACATCAGCCACCACCAAATGGTCCTTGTCCACAGTGAACCTGTGAAGAAAACAGGTTCAGAGCAGCTGAAACGGACACCCGACCATACATGATGGATGTTTGCTTTACTGGCATGAAAGAAACTCTGTGAATTTGAAACAAAGAGAGAGAGAGGACAAACATTTGCAGCTCGTTAGAGCAGAAATCCAAAAAATATGTCTCACTTTGATCATGACAAAAGCTGGAAGACAATTAGAAATGGACTAGAAGCTTGGGTTAGAAGGGATGTCAAGTCATTTCAAGCACGCCCCTGGAAGGTTAGGTGCTTCCCTGAAGACCAGGGGGGCACCCAGAGGTAGGGGGGGCAGCTGCAGTCACCCTTACTAGCAGGCTCTCTTGTGGCTTCGGCTGCTAAGGAACATTTGAACACCACTCATTCAGCTCCATTTCTAATAAAGTGTGTATTTTAAAATAATTTATCATTGACTGCAGAAATTTTGTGCCATTTTTGCCAGGTGCATGAACTCTCATGGGAGTAAGTAAATGCAAAGAATAGTATCAAGTTTATCATAAGGGGACAGGATGACTTAGATCAGCGAGCACCATGGAGAGTTCTCTAGAGGTTACTAGCTGGCATGAGAAATTACTCAGGTCAAAAATCCATGTAAATAGGATTCATGCATGATTCTAATGAGGATGCATAAATCATTCACTGTCTTTGCAGGGAATTTCCAAGTTAAAGTTTTAGCCACCTTCACTCCACGGTCATTTCTTCCTATTTCCTTCTCATCTTTACCAACTCAGATGCCACAAATAAAACTGGCCAGGTGGGGGGTGCCTGGGTGGCTCCGTCAGTTAAGTGTCTGCCTTCAGCTCAGGTCATGATCCCAGGGTCCTGGGATTGAGCCCCACACCCTACATCCGGCTCCCTGCTCCGCGGGGAGCCTGCTTCTCCCTCTCCCTCTGCTCCCTGCTTGTGCTCTCTCATGCTTTCTCTCAAATAAATAAATAAAATCTTTAAAAAAAAAACAAAACAAAAACCTGGCCAGCTGGAAGCATAAAATTAGATGGAAATTGTGGGTATAGAGGAGAAGGTCACATAGTTGTGTGTGTGTGTGTGTGTGTGTGTGTGTGTTTTAGGGGCAGTTAAGCAACAAGCACTGCTTAGGCGCAGTTGCAAGCAAACCACAGGGAGCATTTCCACCAGCACACGGCATTTCTTCCACTAGGGGGGCAAATGTTTGTAGCCTCTCTGACAGTTCAAATTCACTAGGTCAGCTCTATACCTATTCATTCAAATTGAGGCTTCACCCAGAAAATGGGAATGACTTTTCCTCCATTCCAAGCTCAAGGACTGCAACGTGTTTAGGCTATTTTAAATAGTTTACCTGTTTTTCCCCCTTCTCCTTCTACTGGCCAAAGTGAAATCAAAAGAAAATTCCCTATCTGAATGAAAACTGGTGTCCTTTAAAATAACGACAAGGATTTAGGCGCACTCTGCTGATTAAAGGGATCGCATTTCTGCTTATTTGTAGAATGGTAATGAAAACATCTGTCGAGACTTCACTGTACAAGGTAGAAAATAATGGAAGTCATCCAAGGCCTGAAAGGTTTTTCCCATCCTGAATTACACAGGAGACCAGCACACAAAGACAGACAAACATTCTCAGGCTCTGATTTCAATAACTCGATACCTTTTTAGGTCCCCACATTTTGCAGCAGGCAGAAAATGCACATTTTTTTTTTTTTTTTTTTTGGAGAGACCAGATCTCAGAAACTTTAAAAACACCACTGGTAAGTCACTCTACGATAAACCTTTAATTCGGAGAAGTTCAAAGAGGCAGGGAAGAGAAAGGAAAGAAATGGTCTTCAAATACCTTCCGTCATTGGGCAGCTCACCGTTGTCCTTCAGCCATGTGATGGTGGGGATTAAGGTGTGATCATGTTTCACTTTGCATTCGAAGGACACGGTGCCCCCTCTTTGCATGACTGCATATTCGGGCTGTTTAATGATCCTTGTTGCATCTGAAATTTAGCTATTGTTATCCATTGCCAAAGCTGAAGAATTTGCTCAAAGTCACATAATACCTGAAAAAACTTCATCACCTCCGCCTTACCTTTGATTTCTAAGTGAACTTCATTCTTTGCCATTCCTAATTTATTCCTTGCAACACATGTATAAGTTCCCGTACTGTCCTTTTGGGCCACAGGAATTTCCAAAGTTCCATTTTCATGCAAAACATAAATATCTTCACGAAGGGCACTACCTTTAGCTCCCTTGAACCTTCATTACAGAAATTATCACAATGGGAATAAAAAAAATCATAATTTGAAGTCAGACATAAAATGCCACATTTGAGGTCAGCACATGATGATGTGCATCATAGTATCAAGTTCGGAGACGTCTGGAATCTGCAAAAGATGTCTCAGATTGCATGCCTGTAAGTCAGCGGGGTCCATGGAAGGCAGGATGTAAAACTGGAAAATTTCATGAGAAGTGGTGCTTGAAGCATTAGGATGACAATACGAAATACTTCAATTGTAATTTTCTGTATCAGATTCATATTTAATACACACATTATTACCTATTCTATCTCCACATGGGTGATAAAACAGGCAACATGATGACGGATCTTTTTGGTCTTTTTCTTCCTCCTGGGATATATTCATAAGTCCATCTGCAGGCTACAATTCTAAAGCCAACTTCAGCAGAAGATACTTGATTTGAATTCTAAAGAGACTTTTTATTTGTATGAGTAGGAAAATACTCAGGGGAGAAAAACAAGAAAGCCTGTATGCAAAGTATATGTCCGTTCAGCTTCCTGATCACTGTCAGACCAAACCGGCGAGCCAAAGTCAACCTAAGGTAAACAACCTAGGCAACCTGAGAGAACTCACCAGGCCACCACCTGCCCAAGCACCGTGCTTCTCCTCTCTGCGGCTACTGTGGAGACCTGGGGAGTCTGTCCTTAATCCTACACCTGGCTTTGGCCTCACATCGGCCGGGGAAGCCCGGCTCTGTGTCTGGTCCCTGATGGATGATCGGTAAACAAATGTTCTAATTTTCTTTCACTCCTTCCTTCTCAGCTGCTGCCCATCCTCGCCTTGAGCCTCCCAGCTCAGGCTAAAGTAAGCAGGCACCTCGGTCCTGAGTGGCATGTGGGGGTGGGGGGAATGCTGGTTTGGAGCTTATAGAACCTCTCCCCGACCCCAGAGGATCCTTTATTATCAAGGAGGGTACCCCGAACAGTCCCCACGCACCATTCCTTGCAAAGTCCCAGGTGGTACTCATGGCATTGTAACATATTACTATACCTTAAATTTTCAACCCACCTACTTCCCTACACCTCTGTGCCTGACAAAGTGTGCTGCTGAATAGATTATACATGTGGAAGTATTTAGCACCGAGCAAGTAGTTAATACATCTTTACGAATGAATTTAATAATAGTATGATGGAGTCAGCCCTGTCCTCTGAATAAATAAAAACCCAGCACCCAGAGAAATTCGAAGGCTTTAGCAAACGTAAATATTAAAGGCAAACAGAGCCATTACTTACCACTCAATGGTCGGCAGAGGAGACCCAAAGAAGGCACAATCCAGTAGAGCAGGCCTGTCTGCAATGACCTGATAGAGTGTATTTGCAGATGTAAGGATTCGTGGTGGCTCAGCTAAAAAAAAGTTTAAAAAGGTAAAGTAAATATTAAATAAAACAAACATTTAGGCCCACCATATATTTTACTGCATTTGAAGGCCGTTCAAGTTTACAGTAAAGCAGAACCACTGTGTCTCTCCGCTCATGTTCTCTATCAGGTACAACACCACCAGCATCTCAAGGTGGAGTAATACAAGTTTTCTCCTTCTGCCTCATACCCCACATCTCATCTTGCTCAGGCACGGTATTTTAATGATTTATTTATCTAGATGTCCTACTACCCTGTGAGTCCCTTGCAGGCAGGGAATGGGACTTTTATTGCTTTCTTCCCAGAAACTAGGTCAGTATCTGGCACAAAAATAATGGCCGAGTACATCTTTGTTAAGTGATTGGCCCAGGCTAACCCCGGGGTTATGAGGGGGGTGGGTGGGGGTAGGAGGGGTGACAGGCACACAGTAGCAGAAAAGCTCAGAGTGTGGACACCTGAAACAGAACTAGGAACTGGCTCCCAAACACCCACCAACACCGCACGTGTGCTCAGCCCTGCGTGTGAGTCATTGGCCTCCATTTCGAGCATGAAGGAAACATGCCTAGGACTGGTTGGCTTCCTGACTTTAATTTCATTTGAAAGGGAACCTACTACACTTATTGAGTTGAAATATAATTCCCTGGAGCCATGAAAACAAGTCTCACATACAATTTTAATAAATTTGATGTTTTCGGTAGTTTTGTCCAGTATGAGAAATGGAATGTTCACATAAACCAACCATTTCACGCAGAGGACTTGAATAAACATTTCTCCAAAGAAGACATATAGATGGCCAAGAGACACATGAAAGGGTGCTCAACATCACTCATCATTGGGGAAACGCAAATCAAAACCACATTGAGATATCACTCATGCCTGTCAGAATGGCTAAAATCAAGAAGACAAGAAACAACAGGTGTTGGCGAGGATGTAGAGAAAAAGGAACCCTCATGCCCTGTTGGTGGGAATGTAAATTGGTACAGCCACTGCGGAAAACAGTATGGAGTTTCCTCAAAAAATTAAAAATAGAAATATCATAGGATCCAATAATTCCACTATTGGGTATTTACCCAGGGAAACAAAAACACTAACTCAAAGAGACATATACACCCCTGTGTTTATGGTGGCATTGTTTACAATAGCCAAGATATGGAAGTAACCTAAGTGTCCATCAATAGACAAATGAACAAGGAAAAAATGAACGTGCGTGTGTGTGTGTGTGTGTATGGGATATTACACAGCCATAAAAAGGATGAGACTGAGCCATTTCAGATAACATGGATGAACCTAGATAGTATTATGACAAGTGAAATTAGTCAGACGAGAAAGACAAAACCCATATGATTCCACTCATATCCGATAAGTGGAATCTAAAAAAAAAAAAACAAACAAACAAAAAGCAGGATCAGAACTATAAATAATGAAGGTTGCCAGAGGGGAGGGGTCCAGAGTTGGGCAAAATTAGGGAGGGTATGTGCTATGGTGAGCGCTGTGAATTATGTAAGACTGTTGAATCAGAGACCTGTACCTCTGAAACAAATAATACATTATATGTTAAAAAAAAAAAAAGAAGAAGAAGAAGATAGCAGGAAGGGAAAAATGAAGGGGGGGAAATCGGAGGGGGAGACGAACCATGAAAGACTATGGACTCTGAGAAACAACCTGAGGGTTCTAGAGGGGAGGGGGGTGGAGGGATGGGTTAGCCTGGTGATGGGTATTAAAAAGGGCACGTTCTGCATGGAGCACTGGGTGTTATACGCAAACAATGAATCATGGAACACTACATCAAAAACTAATGATGTAATGTATGGTGATTAACATAACATAATAAAATTAAAAAAAAAAGAATTCTAAAAATATTAAAAAAAAAAATGGGTGAAGGGGAGCAGGAAAGACCGGCCTCCAGTTATGGAATGGCTAAGTCCCGGGAATAAAAGCAGAGCATCAGGAATGCAGTCAATGATACTATAATCATGTTGTATCAGGACAGACGGCAGCTACACTTGTGGTGAATATAAGCATCCTGTGTACACTCGTCAGATCACTAAGTTGTACACCCGAAACTAGCGTAACATTGTGTGTCAACTACACTCCAAAAGCCAAAACAAAACACAAAACATTTCAGAAGATGTTTGAGTCTACCACAGTGTTCTAAACGTATTATTAAGGATTAATAAATAAATGTACATCTGTGACGAGGATAAAGCCCGAACATTAACGGCTGGTGATTTATCTTTTCAAAAATCAGAATGAGATTGTTGTTGAACTTACCAGTTTCTAGAGATGGAGTGGCAGTAACATTCAGTTACCAATAGCAGATTAATGCTATTTTCCTTTTGAGGGTTTGACACTTAGCCTAACCATCTGTGGATGGAGCAGTCTATTTGATTATACCTACAGTAAACAATTTGCCACAACGATTGCATTACAAAAGGACACAAAGGCCAGAGTACCATACCCTTTAGGGCAAGGTCTGTATCTTACCCATCTTCATACAGCCCATTCAGCTCCAAGTCCTCTGTGCATCGCACACAGTAGACGCTCGCTCTATTTTTGTTGAGAACAACAGTGGTCATTAACTGAACTGGCCATGTCTTTAATAAAGTGAGAGCTTACCCAGCACATTTACAAATGCGTTTGCCAGTAAATATCCATATTCGTTAGAGGCATTGCACTGGTACACCGCACTTGACCTTTCTTGAACATTTGAAAAAATAATGGTATCGCCATCTATTTTTCTGCTGGGGTCATCAGGAGCAACTGTTTGGGTGTAAAAATATAAAGCATCTATTTATTCTTCTCTGCTTAGAAGACGTAAAGTGTGAGGTCTACACTCTAGTAAGTAGAACAGAAATACATGCCAACTGAGGTATATGTAGTGAGAAGGAGGAGAAATCATAATTTTCCCTCCTCTGACTTTGGTTATCACTCATCAGCACATTATGCCTGATATTCATTCAGTCCTAAGTCGACTGATTCTGTAAAACTGAACATTATTTCGAGAGATCCACGGGTAAAAGCACAAGGTAGGTGAAAACAGAAATACACATTCGGGAAAGCATTGCCTTATTCACAAAGAAACTGTGGTTCTTCATGAGGAGACAAGTTAATTCTCGAGAGGAGAGAGCAAACGCTAGTCAAAAATAGAGAAACCCTCTAGCTCAACCAAACCTGTGTCCTTAATGAGCCTCTCGTTGAAATAAACAAATAAATAAGTACATAAAGACATATACAGGGCCAATCATCAAATGTGAAAATATTTTCCTGTATCAGAAATTCCTGAGGCTGAGGCAGAAACAAATCATGTGAAATTATGTGTTTTTCAGCTAAATCTCTCAAGTACATAAAAAAAAAAAAAAAATGTCAGGACCAGGACTGATCCTTACCGAAGTGGAGCGGAACAGGGCGTGTAACATAATATGTGAGAATTTAGTCCAGGTCATGCCCAGCAGTGTGGAAGTGCTGTGTTCCTGGAGATAAATTCCTGTCTGTGAGTGCTAAACCTCAGGCCGTGACCTTACATTGCTTTACAAGCACACTCAAAGGGGCAAGAGGTATCTGCCTCAGCATGCGGATCAAAATCAACACTCCATAATAGCACCTTTTCCCTGAAATCTCCTCTTGCAACTTGACCCACTTAAGAAGGCTTGGCTTCCATTCCAAACACTGTACTTTTCTCTTTGATGACAGGAAAGGGAGGTACATCTAAGAAATGGTTATCACTGCATTTAGATGCCTTTATCCCTTGCAAATCTCAAATATTTGGTTCACCTGTGGCTTATTAACTCACTTTAATACAAGTAAACCAAACTATAGTCATTCAGCCTTGTCTTAGTAGTCACGTGCCCACTCTCGCTGTATTCGTTTTCTATGGCTGCTGTAACAAGTTACAAAATTAGTGGCTTAAAACCACATAAATTTAACATCCGACAGTTCTCTATGTGGTTGTTTGACACCCCGATCGCAATTAACAGCTAATTTATAACGCCACCTTAGACACTCCAGTTAGTTCATCTAGTGGTAGGGGTATGCCAGGATCCTTTGGGTCGGCTTCTTAGCTCATCTCTGCTGTTTAGGACTCTAAACATTTCAAAATGCCTTAAGAAATATGTTCTTCCAACCAGAGGACAAATACAAGTTCTGATTCCTTTAATAGGGCAAAGATTTCATCAGTACGACAGCAGAGGACAGAGATGTCACACTGGCCTGGGAAGCGAACTATAGCTGCGGCAGACAGCCAGGTACCCCAAGAATGCAGTATTCCCGGGGGCCACCCACATTCCTTGTCCCAGACCCCAAGTCTATTATCCCTGAAGACTTTCTGACTCACCTGCTCTCAGTGATGTCCATTCAAGCAAGGCTGATGGAACAGAACAGGGTTTCTAGAAATCTCTTTCTCTGTCAGTTATTCTCAGCAGTTTTGTACCCAGCACTTGGGCACTCGGTGTTGGGCCGCTTTGGGGGACTCTTGGTGCCCAGAATTCTGACTGCACCTCTGCAGACATGCTAGGCAGTGGAGGGAGGGAGTGCAATGCTTGGGCAGAGCGCTAGCCTGAATCTCTCTGGATGTGTGAGGACAGCTCCTCACATTCCTTGAGTATTATGGAGCTCTTAAAAGTTACACCCCCATGTGTGGTTTAATGGGTAGAGAGCTCTGGGTTTGCAAGATGAGAAAGTTCTGGAGATCTATTCAACAGTAAGATGAATATACTTAACACCGCTGAACTATAACCTCAAAAAAGAGTAAGATGGTAAATTTTATGTTACGTCTTTTTTATTTTTTTAATTAAAAAAATTTTTTTATTAAAGATTTTATTTATTTATTTGACAGAGAGAGACACAGTGAGTGAGGGAACACAAGCAGGGGGAATGGGAGAGGGAGAAGCAGGCTCCCCGTGGAGCAGGGAGCCTGTTGCGGGGCTCGATCCCAGGACCCTGGGATCATGACCTGAGCTGAAGGCAGACGCTTAACGACTGCGCCACCCAGGCGCTCATGTGTTATTTTTAACTACAATAAAAATACATAACCATGAACCTGGAAGACCAGCTCAACTAATGAGGCCAGTAGGACAATCTTCCCTCAGTGGGGACTCATGAATCACAACATAAACCATTTTAAGGAGCTTTTATGTAGCCCACCCTTGCATTTTTCCTTGCCATCAACTCTTTTTAATGTTATTCTTTACCTGAAGGGCATCAGACTGTATCTGTCTTATTGCTGCTTAATGGAGCAGTCTTCAAATATTTATTTTTTGGCAAGGTGTTTAGGAATAAAATAAATCCTTTAGGTAAGAGTGGTGCATAAACTAATATCCCTCCGTGGGGGTTGGGGTTACATTTTCCTTAAGCACTTTAATTAAAGAAACACAAACCAACCCAGGCACCCACAGTGACATATGGAAGCTCAGCTGGGATTGGACAAAGGCGAAAATCACTAGTGTAGAGCTACTGGAAGCCCTTGGAGTCTGTGTGCTGGCTACTGGGTAGGAGTGACTGTCCAGCAACCCAACCCCAGGTATCCAAAGGAATAATGATTACTTGTGGGAATAAGCAAATTTCTTTGCTATAAATGAACAACAGAGAAAGAAATCTGAGCATGGAGTCATCACATACAATTTAAAGCTCCAAAGGTAAGGTTCAGAACTGGGGTGATAGCCTTCCAACAAGACATTCTTTTATTCTAACTGTCCTGACACAGCTGGCCAGATCTAGAAATGCTTCCAACGTTTAGATAATGAGAATAATAATGAGTGCCACCTTCTACGTAGAGAGCACTATCCATTTAAAAAAACATTTTTATATTTATTGCATAATTTATTTCAAAAAGAACTTTGTGCAATGGATTTTTGGGGGGGGGTGCAATGGATTAACTAGAAAGTGTGTGCAGTGTGGAGAAGAGAAACCAGAGACTGGAGCACATAGTGGTTTAACATGAGATGAACGCTCAGATTTTCTGAGGCAGTCCACTTTATAAACATCTCCTTGAAGTCTGAACATTTGGCCATGATGCAGAACACATCTCTGGGTGTGGAGATGAGTTTTCCTTCGTCTACTTATTCCATCTCTCATAAGGGGATGCCAACGGAGCCCTCTACTTTGGCGAAAAGGCAGAAGGGAGATGCCTTGGCGGAATCTTGGGAATATCCTGGACCATGCCTCCATGCCCCCTGCTGCAGGGACACGGCTGTCCCTGGACCCTCTCCCTCAGCAGCTGCCCCCTCGAGGTTTCTGCAGCTTCTTAAGGGAAGGTGTGGTGGCCACCACAGCTGGTGCTCCCAGCTAACTGCTGGGGTCTACACGAGGCCCCCTTGAAGGTTAGGAACCCTCGCCATGCCAATTCCGTCCACCAAGTCCTGTGGTGACTGTGCCGTCCTTCGCGCAGCCTGCCTCCCTGCCGTCCCCCACTGCTCCATCTCTGCAGGCATCTGTGGGGTGCACAGCTCAACAAGCTGCAGATGAGAAACAAGCCCGTCTCCCTTGTCTAGAGTGGCCCCCAAACTTCAAAGGCAATTTGATTTCGGGGTCTCCAGATCACAGGCTAATTATCAAACAGGATGGAAAGGGGAGAGGTACAACGCTCTTTAAACTTCTACCAATTTTTTGACCGTTTTCTTCCACATTTACTCCTTATGTTGGAGCAGGGGAGGTCAACACGAGGGGAGACAGGTAGGGTTCACTTTGAACTCAGCTAGTCAAGGCTCAGCAGAGTCTGTAGATAGATCAGCTGCCGGGGGTAGGGGCAGGGAACAGGGTGGTCCTGCAGGACCACTGTGCAGAGAGCTACAAGGGTCCCCAACAGTTGCCGCAAGCCCATCACCTATTAGTGATGAGATCCCGCACATGAACCCATGCACTCTGAGCCTGGCCACCGCATGCGGAGGAAGCCACCATTCATAGATGCTTCATATCACCTTGGTATATGAACGAATTTGGAACCCGATTTGGGAGATTTTGTTCTAACTTTCTGCTCGGGACCTAATCAGATGATTTGGGGTTATGGTAGAAGGGCCTAACTTGTATCCCAGGACCGCTGTCCTGTGCCTCCGCTCTCCCCAGGCAGGCCTTTCCGGGTTGATCCTGCCCCCAGATATTTCATTTAAAGGGGAGTGTCTATGAGTGCCTTTCAAAGCTCTTAATTTAACTGGAGCCACAAGGCTCCCTGAGAGGCACCGCCTTGTCAGTCCCACGGAGGCCAGATCTCAAGTGTGCGGTTAACCCTCCCAAAAGGGCACAGACCCTCCAAAGCTGCAAACCGTGTTGCCACAGCGCTCCAGCCTTTCCTGCCATTCTGTACGCATTCCTGGGAAAATCCGAGAGCGCACCATAAAACTTCTTCTTTAGATCTGGGCCGTATTCCTCTTTTCTCTGATTCCATTCATGGCCACAGCTTCCCAATGCACAACCACAAAGTACTCTCTGCACTTCTTCCTGATCCCGATCATGGTTAAAATTGGGAGCAGAAATACCCAAGCCCCATTTGCTGGCCTCTGTGGAATCTGCATTCTCCCAGGAACATAATTTCCTTTTACAGTAAACACAGACTGTCTGTTTTAGAGTATCTGATAACTATTGCGTAGTGTGACACAAATTCCTAATAAAATTCATGGAATGGGGAGCTCTTCCTTGGTCTAGACCTGCCATTGTGAGACCCAGATGGTGAGCCACAGGGACTGAGCCATGGAAATCTGCCAGCATTTCTCAGATCCATCCTAGGGTGAAGACTATTTCAGAAAAGCCAGTTTAATGGACCTTTTAGTTATGTAGAAGTAGAACCAATTTTTGTCTCTGACTTGGAGGCAATGAGGAGCAAAGCTGCTCTACTTCATAAGCCTGAATGTTGTCTTTATTGTGAGTCAAGAATATCTTTGCTTATTATTGTTATTGGCTAGAGGGTGAGCCTGAGTCTAGGTTTTAAATGAAAGCCAATTTTCTCTCTCTCTCTGGGTCTGGGTGTGAACTCCAAGAAGGGGAAAATGTGCAGAGATTCTCCTTCAAGCAGCCGCTGGTGGTGGCTGAGGCCGGGACAAAAGGAGAGCCGCTGGGCTCTCTCTCTTAGGAATCTGGGAGCAGGGAGGGGCAATATCCGATTTTAAGTTTGTTTTGTTTTGCCATCATCCTCAAGCCTTCCACTATCCGCAAGCCTTTCCCCAGGTTTTGTAAAGCTGGTGTCTGCTGTGATTTAGATTAATGGATGGGCCTGTGGCCACACTTTGGGGGACCGTTCTGGGCAGCGTGGCGGCAGGCTGGAGAAGCTGGTTGAGAGAGCGAGAGCCACGAGCGGTCCAGGGAAGACGGCTGAAGAGGTGGCCCACAGCAGCCGGGCCTGCGTCAGTACTGCTCCAGTGAGCTCGGCATACCTGGGGAGGGAAGACTAAGCAAAGACCGAGGGTCCTGCACGTAGTCACGGTCAGAGGGTATGTTCTTCTGTGGGCATTAAATGGGATGGTGACCTCTGAAGAGGGGAACATCTGGGCTGTGCTTAGGAATGAAAACTCTTTAAATGACCACAGCTGTGTCTCTTATTCTCGTCACAGCCTCCCCTCCGTGTCTCCTCGGACTCCTGTGCTGTCTCCACAAAACACTCGACATTCGGAACAGAGACGATCATCTGAACTCTGCAGGAATGTTTCTTTCTGACCCTGTCATTCTTCCCCGGATCCATGTAAAAAAACAGGAAATATTGCCAAGTCCTAATCAACACATACCGTCACGTTAAGGGCACAAAGTACTCCGTCATAAAGAATATCTAAAGGTAATAAAATAAACATCCAAAGGTAATTTGGTGCCTCTTTTTAAACTACACATGGCTTCCTTCCTCACCACCAGTGATTTTATCCCAACCTGTTCCCTGCTGAGATGTAGCTATGCTCTGAAAATGGACTGCAACCGCGGAGCCTGTCAAGGCAACTTACTTTCTACTGGGACTCCATTCAACAACCAGCTAATTCTGGGCTTGGGGCTGCCATTAGCTCCGCACGTCAGCCTCCCGTCCTCTCCTGGGGACAGCACAAGGTTTTGAGGTGCCATGATCCAGTATGGAGCCGCTTTGTGAATGAAAGAAAAAAACCCACAAACATTTGAATCATACAAGTATTCTAGCAAATCTAGTATGCGGAACTATTTTAATAATAAAAATATTTTGCAAAATATTTGTTAGCTTCCTTTTTTTAGGAGTAAATAAATTTATAAGTGATGCCTCAAAGAACACTTCAGATTTTCAAAAGAATGTTTCAAGAGATTCACAGACAACTATGTATTATTTCTAGAGCCTTTTGATACAAAGACCATCTTGCTTTACATTAAATTAACCAGACATTAGAAAGGTAACAGATTTCACTAAGGATATAGAGCAATTTACAGGTACAGATAGGGCTAAGAAACATGAATTTAGATTCTGAGCCCTGCAGAATACACATAATTATAAACCTGGGAAGGAAGTTAAAAAACTTCGCATTTTTGAGAAGTTGCAAAGTTAGGATAGAGAACTCCCATGAGCCCTTCACCCAGCTTTCTCTAATGTTCCCTTATATAACAATGGTTCAGTTATCAATACAAGAAATTAACACTGGTACAATACCATTAGCTAAACTACATCTTCTTCTTCTACTAATGGCTTCTCTCTGTCCTAGGACCCTCTCCTGGATACCACATCGTCTTTACTTGTCTTGTCACCTTACTAGTTTCCTCCAATCTGACAGTTTCTTGGTCTTTCCTTGTCTTTCGTGACCTTGACACTTTTCAAGAGTACTGATTGGTTATTTCGTAGAATGTCTTTCAACTTGGGTTTGTCTGGTGTTTTTTCATGATTAGACTGAGGTTTTGGGTGATGGATCCCTCTTACTGCATCATTTTAGGGGGTCCACGATACCAACATGACTTATTACTGCTTATGCTAACCTTGAGCACATGGTTAGGGTATTATCTGCCAGGTTTCTCTGTAAAGTTGCTATTTACCTGCTTTCCATAATCTATTCATTAAAAGTGAGTCACTAAGTCCAGCCCACACTCAAGGGTGGGAAATTCAGCTCCATCTCCTTCCCAGAGGAAAGGTGAAGAATTGTGAAAATATGTTAAACCTGCTTCCGTAATTAATTTTTGGGGTGTGTGTGTGAGAAGAAATACTTTGAGGCCAAGGGGATCCCCTGTTTCTCCTTAAAGTTTCATCCATCTTTCATCATTGGCTCTTGCCTGCAGGAGTTATAACTGTGGGATGTTAATGGTGATTTCTGGTTTCCCTCCTTCTTTCTACAGTTATTAATTGGAATTCTTCTATGAGGAAGGTTTGAGAAAGAGAATTTTTGACCTGATTTAGATGCACTCTAAAGAGCAGTGAGAAAAGAGGGTGTCAGGAATGTTGATATGAATTTACATTTATTATTAATTGAAGAATCAGATCAAAGGTGTATGTAATTGAAGATTTATGACTTCTCATGAAGGCAAGAGCCATGCATTTGAAACAATTGTATACCTTTAACTGTAACAGAAATGGTATGATGGATAGCTCCCAATGGGTTTTTGGCTATACACTGGTAATTTCCAGAGTCTGCTTCTGAAACCTGAATGATCTGTAGAGTTTTCTTGAAGTTCCTATAAAATGTCCGGTTGATGGGCAGTGTTCCATCTTCTTTTATCCAGTAAATAATTGGGGTAGGCCTGATAAGACAAATAAATGATATTATTAAAAAAGAAGTTCACCTCACTGCTTTTGAGGGTGAATCTTCACGAAAGTTGGTAACAACTTCTTTGTTTAAAGATCATGAGGACTAGAAAGACATTGTAACTAGCATCACACTTTTATAAATAATGCTTAAGCCCCTGTATCGAATTCTGTGAGCTAGCACTGTCACGAAAGCAGCACTGTGGTAATGCATGGCACTCCATGACCTTTGACTTCCCTGATGTAATGACCAGCCTAGCCTAGTGACTTCGCTGAAGGGGCCTCATTATTTTATTCTCTTCAAAGTTCTGATCAGTGAGACACTCCTTGAAAATTTTACAGGAAGGAATACGTTAATCGAAAGGCTTACTATGAAATTAATGATACTGAGTTTTTTTATCAGCTAGAGTTAAAAATGCAGAGAAAGAGCTGATATATATATATATATATATATATATTTGTGCCCATGAACTTTTGCACACATTTCCCTATCAAATGGAAGAATTTTGATCTAGTGACTTTAGAAGATTTTTATGAGGATAAAATAAAAATCCACCGGACACAAACATTTACTAAGCACTGAACTATGGACCAAGCACTGAGTTGTGTGTTGGGAAGATAAAGACCAAAAAAAAAGGCCTAGGAACCTCAGGAAGATCACAATATTTGTCCTTAGAAATGCAAGTGGGATTAATTGGTTGATTGTAGAATTGCTTCTGGTTTGTGTAGCTGAATAGAAATAATTGAACATACTTCTTTGATGAAATAACTTCTAAAATAAAACCTGCTGTGAATATAAAAAGAGGCAGAAAATGTAAAATCATTTTAAAAAGTGGAAGATACGAGACCCATGTGGTATCTAATAGCATATTCCGGTGTTTTTTTTTTTAGTCAGATAATCTGCACCTCACATGATCTGAAGGTGAATGGATCATGGGGATAGAAACCTGAGGTCAAACTAAGTCATGGATTGTTCTGGAAGCCTGCTTAGTATTCCACTGAACAGTTGTTAAGAATTAGAAATATTTTGATTCTGTGAGTCCTCCAGCTACTGGTTTGTAAATGATAAGAACCCCCAATATTAGTTTTATAACATCCCAAGGTTTTAAAAATTCTTTTGGAAGTTTTATGCAATTTCCAAATATCAACCATATTTTAGTTTTTACGTAATAGACTCTTCACAGGAAGGGGAATCACAAAATTGTGAGAATGGGTATCTCTACTCCCAAAAGGTTGGAGGTTGGTAGATTAAACTACTTTCTAACACCATGATGATGAAAACTGCAAGGGTTTGGGGTTTGTTTTTTAATTCTGGTGGGAAGGATACATACTTAATACATCTTTAAAGGGGCGTTTTGCTAGTTTCAGTTACTTGAACTGAGTTGTGTGTGTTGTGATTCCCTGACGTGACCAGCAGAGGCCTCCACAGGTCTCCTGCAGTAAAGCCATTCCTGGAGGTCAGTTCTGGCAAGGATCGAGAAACTGTTGCAGGACATGGGATCACGACAATGTTTCTGAGACTCCATTCAATGTTTTCAGCAAATGTGCCCACATCAACAGTACTTGCTCGGTGCCAGGGCTAAGAGGGAACGATGTAGAAACTTGCCACTGATGTGCACCTAATTTAACAGTTGTCCTGAGGCATCTGCAAAGAAGCTAGGCTTGTGACCTGCCTACAGGAAGTAGTGGGAGGCACAGAGTGCCCGTTCTGAGGCTAGACCCAAGAGCCCTAAGAGGCCGTGCATGTGCTTCTGTTGTTAGGAGAATAAGCCAGGGCTAGATGGCTGGAGGAACAGGAGAAACTCAAGGCCAAGAGCTGCCCCGCGAGCAGCCGGCAGACCCCTGGAATTGTGAACCCTCAGTGGAGCTGCCCAGCAGAGGCATGAGCAGGCTCACCCTAAAACATCCCGCTCTAGCCCGTTACAGCAACTGCCCTGCGACCTGCGGACGAATGATTAACGATAAACAGCTATTGTTTTTAAGCCGCTAGGTTTTGAGGTTGTCTGTTACATAACAGGAGCAAAATACTACACCCTAATTGTAATCATAGCAACCATAAGGTGACTACTGATACTTATTTCAAAAGGAACACTATTATGAGAATAGTTCAATAATAGGAGATTCATACGGCTTATTTTTGAAAACAATTATCACATTTTTCTTGATGCTTGATGGAATTAGTTAGTATAAGACAATGAGTGTTGCTGTGGTATCAGCCTCTCTTCCGATTCAGCAGGTTTCTGTAAGAAATGTACAGCAAGACAGAAAGTGCAGGGGCGCCTGCGTGGCTCAGTCGGTTAAGAGTCTGCCTTCGGGCCCAGGCTCCTGGGATCGGGATCAAGCCCCCAGGTTGGCCTCCCTGCTCAGCAGGGAGTCTGCTTCTCCCGCTGCCCTCCCCTCCCCCGCCCACAGGCTCATGCTCTCTCCAGCCGGTGCTCTCTCTCTCTCTATCTCAAATAAATAAATAAATAAATAAATAAAATCTTAAAAAAAAAAAAGACAGAAAGCGCGAACTCACAGTCCCTCTGCAATGCATTCCAGCGAAAGGACATTCCCTCTTAATTCTTCCTTATGACTGGCATTGCCTTCTGGAGTTAAAAAGGTTGGTGGCCTCTCTCTATTTGATTTTGCTGCAAACAATACAATCATATGGATTAAAAGTTATGAATATGTATTTCTAGAAACATAGTTCACTGCCTAAAAATCTAATCCCTTTCCAAAACCACTTAACACTGTGAAATTCGTTAAACTGCACGTCCACACTCTCTGCCTTACAAACATTGCTCACTCAGCAACGGAAACGATGTTGGTTACAGTAAGCACTAATACGAAGGACTATTTAACTCTTGTGCATTCCTTTAATTTGGGTTAGGTTTTTATGAATTTTTGGTGCTTTGGCAAATTTTCAAAATGTAGACATAGAGGAAAGTCACATTATCAAACTACCCAACTCTTAAAATTAGTGCTCGGGTCAAAGTGAAAATTAAACATATCGCGGAAGATGTTAGATTTTTCTGAAAGCTATGACTATGGAAGCAGGCAGTTTGGTTTACACTAGGGACAACATCATAGTCAATTCCACTGATTAATCATGGACATAAATCTGTGGGGGATGTCTAAATATCAAGACCCCTAACCTGCAAGGTTTATGGAAAACAAAACAAAACTAGAAAGTTATTGACAGAGGTCTGGCAAATTGTGTGCCATACATTAAGAATAATGAATGTTAAATAAATTGAACTTGGTTTCCTCAATGAAAAAATAAAGAGGCCTCAAGTCCGAGATCTCAGGGAGGCCCATGTAGGCTATCTTCCATTTTATGGAAACCTTGTTTAAATGTGGCCTTACCTTCTAATGGCCTCTCAGAAAAACGTGAAGTAGGAATTATACCATCTTAAGGTTCTATAGCCCTTTACAGTTTTCAACACTTAAATGCATTATCTATTTGATGCTCACCAAAAGTGAGTGAAAAGGTAATATATGAATTATTCTCATTTCTCAGAAGAAAAAACTGAATACCAGGGAAGGTATTACTTGAGAGAAATGAGAATTTTCCTAAGACTTTAGAAATTGTGGAGGAAACCTTACTTCTCTGAAATCACTTTGGGAATGGTTTTGAGACCCATCTTTTTCAGGATATATTAAAATCAAATAGTAAGGCAGAAGTTGTGGTATGCCTACTCTGGTCATTGATAGTACCTTAATGTTTTTTACTTTATATCTCAAGGGTAAAAAATTAATACCGCAGAAATTCTGCCTTAGAGATCATTGAGAGGACCCCCATATCCAGAAACCACAATTTTCATTGATAGACCTTATACTTGAAAGTCACATTTCCCTTAAGGAAACCAAATTCTTTTCTTTTTAAAAGGATAAAGTTAAATGCTCTATTTTTAAAAAGGCTATTTCTACTGAAGATAGTGACTTGGTTTTAAACAAAACTAAGAGAAATGCTATTGCTAATTATATGACACTGATAATGTCATGTGAGAACAGATGGGAAATGTGATGTTTTACTATCAAAATCCACTTGATGTTAGTTGCTAACGGTTGCTAAGACTGACGAGTTAGTATTCTAGCGGGTTAATGCACTCTTACTTGGTTAATGAGAAAAGTTTGTGAACAAGACTAAAAAATGAAAAATATAATTCTAAACATACATGAAAGATTTTTTTTTCCAAATCACGGGAAATGGTGCTTCACATGAAAACACTGATAATAATTTTTATTACTATACATACAACGTGCAAAATGTTTTAGTGACAGGACGTAAGCTTATAGCTAAATTTCATAGAAAACACACATTCGTTCTAGCGGTATTAAACATGGAACTAGGACTCTCATGAAGAAATTAGGTTTAACAGCTATGGAGGTGAAGTTAGTGAACTGAACTCTACGATGAAGGAGAGGAGTATCAGCTGCAGTGACCGTAACTCACCACTATAAAACTCAGTGTCATTCAAATTAGCAGCTACGGTGTCATTCAATTCATCCACTGAAATAAACAGAATATTATGAAGAATGCAAAAAGCAGGGGAGAGGGTACTGTAAAAAGGTGTCGGGCAACAAAAGCAAACGTATATAGCTATGCTGACCAAGTGCCATCCCTAGCACGTAAGCCCAGGCTTTTACATTGTACCTGACTAACTGACTGACTGATGACTTCACTCAGCCACCCAGCCAATAATATAGGGACACAAAACTGAAGCTGTAGGGCTGCTAATTAAAGGCACGCTGGGGCATAAAGCACACGCAAATGCTCCGGGGACCAAGTAGACCCAGAAAGTTACTGTGGAAACAGCAACAGTGAAACCAGCAAAGAATGTAAAATACAGTATCTAGGTTATGTGTGCTCTTTATCTGCCAACACGTCAGTAACTAGTCACGGGTAGTTTCCTGATCAATGAACTTGTGTACTTCAAAGTCAGTAGTGTTTACTAGTTAATATATCTTAGGCACACTTGTAAACATCATTGAAAGAGAGAGTCAGGAGGCTGAGCTCTTACCTGAAATCACCTTCACGGAAATAGGTTGCTTCTGCTGTATGGTTTGAGTGTGATTAAATCTGGCATAACAGATATAGTCCTCACGGGTATCCTCTGGGAGAACATTGGAGAAGTAAAGGTCTCCGTTCAGACCTTGAGAAACCCTCTCACTTTGTGGAAGTCTCTGAAAGGCTGGAGAAAGGCAGAGAGACATCCAGATGATTCCATCGCAAAGTGGCCACTTTCCCAATGACCAAGACAAATGTATCTACTAATAGTTTTGTGAACTTCACCAGAATTTTTTTTCCCCTATAAAGCTCTTCAAGTAAAAGCAAGTAACTGTAGAAAAAAACAGCAGGACGCATGAAAACTACAGCTGCACCTGCCAAACCCTAATTTCTCTGGAGTGCGGGCAGAGGTGAGATTAGAATCATACAGTCAAGTGTTGTATTAAACAAGTGTAAACAAACAAAAAAATGCTTTACAAAAGAGTTTGTGGCACTTTTCCTAATATTTAAGTTAGTCCCTAACTGTTAAACACATACACACATGTATCTTGGAAAATGCGTTAAAAAGGGTTGTAAGGCTGTTAGGTTGGCTTGTGTCCACATGCTCGGTCAGACACACATACGGTGAGAGCACCTAACTTCAAACCAGGTTCCACGTGAGGCGCCCGGCATCTCAGGCTCCCTCCCTGCCTGAGCCCGTGGCCTCACTGAGGAATCGGGGAGCACACGGGGGCCATTCGCAACAGCGAGTGATGATGATGGAATGCTGCAGATGAGCCCCTCAGAGGCCACCCCAGCCCAGCCTACCCCCACTCCACGATTTTTTTCTTTCCTTCTAACCTACGATGTATTTTTACTTGGCCCGTGTGTGCTTTATTGCCCGTCTTCCTGCACTGGGACTTTAGGTTCCAGGAGGACAGAGAGAGTCTGCTGTATCCTTGAACCCACGCAGGGCCCTTGCTAGGGGCTCCGTGATTAAATGAAATGAAAGTCAGCACTTTCCAGGTTCATGCTTCACAGTTTACTTCCCCTCGGGTCCAGTTAAGGCACTGTCCAGCCTCAGGCACTGAAGGAAGGCTTTCTAAGTGGATGGAGGACTTGGGGAGGTGGGGACACTGATCTATGCATGAATTTACACTTGGGGGGCTAACATACATTTTTTTTTTTAAGATTTTACTTATTTGACAGAGAAAGAGACAGCGAGAGAGGGAACACAAGCAGGGGGAGTGGGAGAGGGAGAAGCAGGCTTCCCGCTGAGCAGGGAGCCCGATGTGGGGCTCGATCCCAGGACCCTGGGATCATGACCTGAGTCAAAGGCAGACACTTAACAACTGAGCTACCCAGGCGCCCCAACATGCATGTTTTAAAGCTTCTGACTCAATTCCCGGAGCCCTAACTGAGCATTCTGTGCGTCTGAAGTGAGAGAACGAGGAAACCTGCACACTCCAGCAGCCTTGGGGCTAGGCGTTCTGTCTTCTGGAGGATTCTCCAGTCTGAGCCAAGCAGTGGGCTCCTCCTGCAAAAGGCATCCTATCTAACACTACATGAAATGCAAAATTGTGGTCGAAAGCCTGCAGCTCCTTGGGGCAGGGAAATGTGGAGCCAGAGCCTGAAAGAATGCAGGTTAGCCATGTTAGCCAAGTTCTTGGCCACGAGGGGGGTTTGGCTGGTGGTTGTAAATTCATGATTATAAGCCGTGAATGCCTAGAGAAAGGGTTGTTTTAAGAATAACTCAAGAGGCGCGCCTGGGTGGCTCAGTCAGTTAAGCGTCCGGCTCTCGATTTTAGCTCAGGTCATGATCTCGGGGTTGTGAGATCAAGCCCCACGTCAGGCTCCATGCCGGGTTTGGAACCTGCTTGGGATTCTCTTTCCCTCTCCCTCTGCTCCTCCTCACCCCTGCTCTTGCTCGCTCTCTCTCTCTCAAAAAAAATAAATAACTCAGGAAAATAATGTACACTTATTTAATGAATACAAAGAGTTAAAGATAAGTATTCATTTATTCTCTTTGGATTCTCGTGCTGTATTTTATTATTGATGGGTGTTGGTAGGTCAAATGAAAGGGAATGAGGCTTTAAGAGGGTGGTAGCACTTTGTTCTCTGAGATCCTTTGCCTTACACTTAGAAAAAAAAATGTATGCAGATAGGAAGAACTTGATAATGTCATCTTACAACAAGAATGCTACACAAATCTGAAAATTTTTTTGTATTCCAGATGCAATTTCATTTGAAAGGTCCAAATGATTTGCTAACAGCCTAAAAGGTAGGTAAATGACATAGCCCAGCAGTGCAATACGGAAAACAAAGTTACCTATTCAGATGATTCTGAAACTTTACAAGTATTCGTCTATGTATTAAGTGAAAAGGTCATCATTTCTGGGTAAGAACCAAGGACCAAACACTGAGTCTCGTTTTGGCAGTGACATTTGGATACACCTCTCATTTACAACCGATTCGCTATGTATTCTTTCAAAATCTGTTCAAAAGCTGTTATGCAGTAACAGGAAAATATGTTTGCTCATTGATTCATTCACATATTTATTTTTCATTTCTTTGTGATACTTTCTCTGAACATTTTTCCATATAAGAGTCACAAATGGAAATTAAATATTCCAGCGAAATTTTCTCTTTAGAAATGTGAACAGTCTGTGAATTCAGAGGAAATCATGTCACTGAGAATAGACTGTATTCCCTACAAATATTTTGCATTCCTTCCCACCAGTCCACCTAAACGATTCTTTTCAAGGTCAACAGTGATCCCCGTGTCGCCAAACTGAATAATTGTTTTTCAGTCAGCTCAGAAGTTATCTGATCTTTTGAAACAGTTGATTGTTCTGTCTTCTTGACATTTTGCTTCACCTTATCCCAAGGACACTGCTCTGTCTCTGTTCTCTTCCTCCCTCAGGGACTGCTCCTTCTCATCTGCTTTGCTGGTTTGTCCCTAAGTTCCGCTGGGCGGCTCCTGATCTCCACATCCCAGGCTTTGCTCTACCCCCATACCACTTCAACCCCCAGTTCTCTCACCCAGCCCCTGGCTCTAGGAGCACCTCTGCTCTACCATTCCTGCATTGCTGACCAGAGCCCGGCATCTGCCTTCCAAGTCCTGCTGGGCACCTCCTCATGGCTATCCTCCAGGCCTCCAGGCCTCTCGCCTCCACAACCCTGGTTTCCTGGTCTCCAAGCAGAACCCCAAGCTACCTCTAAGGTAATATGCTAACCTATTAGCAGAGGAGGAGAGGCGGCAACAAACAGTTCCCTTAAGGATAGTACCGGTGTAGACAGATGTGAAATGGCCTAATGGATGACTTTATTCTGTGTGCTTCAGTTTCTGGAAAGATGACAAGATGCTCCACATTACTAATCATCAGGGAAATGCAAATGAAAACCACAGGTTTAATTACCTCACACCTGTCAGAACGGCTATTACATATAAGAAAAAATAACAATAATGAGTGTTGGTGAGGATGTGGAGAAAAGGAACGCTCATGCACTGCTGGTGGGAATGCAAGCTGGTGCAGCCACTCCGGAAAACAGTATGGCGGTTCCTCAAAAAGTTGAAAATAGAACTACCCTACAATTCAGCAATTCCACCTTCTGTGTACTTATCCAAAGAAAATGAATATACCAATTTGAAGAGACACATGCACTCCATGTTTTTTGCAGCATTATTCACAATAGCCAAGACAGGGAAGCAACCCAAGTGTCCACCCATAGATGAATGGATAAAGAAGACATGGTATATAGACAATGGACTACCACACAACATTAAAAAGAATGAAATCTTGCCATTTGTGACAGTATGGATGGACCCAGAGAGTATTAAGTGAAATAAGTCAGGCAGGGAAAGACAAATACCACATAATTTCGCTTATATGTAGAATCTAAAACAAACAAACAAGAGACTCACAGATACAGGAAACAAACCATTGGTTACCAGAATTGAGGAGGGGTTGGGGGATGGGCAAAATAGGTGAAGGGAATTAAGAAGTACAAACTTCCAGTAATAAAATGAGTAAGTCATGGGATGTACTCTACAGCACAGGGAATAAGTCATATTGTAATAACTCTGTATAGTGACAGATGGTAACTAGACTTGTTGTGGGGATCATTCCATAATGTATAAAAGTATGAAATCACTATGATGTACACCTGCAACTAACAGGACATTGTCAATTATATTTCGATAAAAAACATATAAAAAAATAAAAAGTAGAATGAATAATCGGACATGCCCCATAGAGTTGTTGTAAAAAATTGATGAGATAGCCCACGTAAAGTTCTCAGCAAAGGGACTGGCACTTCATAAATGCCCAATAAATATAAGCTGTTGTTGGAGATTAAAAAAAAAAAACAATCTGAATGACAAAAGGTAACACATCCCAAATAGCTTGAATCCCTGCCCCCAGCCTTGGGATTCTGCTGTTTCAGGAAACGGTGATTCTGTGTTGTCAGCTGCTCAGTGTTCAGCTCTGGAGTTATCTTTGGTTGCTCCCTCTCACGCCCCCAGCGCAATCCCAAGAAATCCTGGAGGCTCCACGTCCACAATATATCCAGAAGCTTTTTGTTCCCACCTGACGGTCACGACCCAAGTCCATGTCACCGTCAGCTTCTGCCTGGATTTCAGCAGGGGCCACCTGGCGGTGTCCCTACCCCGCCTTTGTCCCCTCTGCAATCCACACAGGAACTGCAGGAGGGCTAATGCTAGCTGGTTAGGTCCAGGTATAGTCACTCCTCCCGTGTCTCCCCGCTTCATTCAGAGCAAAAGCCAAAGCCCTCTGTACTGAGCCCCGGACTTCTCCGACCTTGTCTGTCTCCCTCCCGCTGGGTTCCCGCGGTCTGGCCACGCTGCCCTCTGGGGCTTTCCAGGCACTAGGATGCTCCTGCCTCGGAGGGCCTGCCGGTTTCCCTTCCACCTGGACATTTAGGGGCCTGCCTTGCTCTCTCATTCCTCTAAGTCTCTGCTCAAAACGCTGCTTATTTTTCTTTCTTTCTTTTTTTTTAAAGATTTCATTTATTTATTTGAGAGAGAGAGAGAGCACAAGAGTGGGGTGAGAGGCAGAGGGAGAAGCAGACTCCCCGCTGAGCAGGGAGTCTGCCACGGGACTCGATCCCAGGATCATGACCTGAGCCGAAAGGCAGACGCTTCACCAACTGAGCCACCCAGATGTCCCTGCTTATTTTTCTTCATAGAACTTATTGTCAACTGACGCCTACTTTATTTATTTATTTATTTTTTTAAAGATTTTATTTATTTATTTGACAGAGAGAGACACAGCAAGAGAGGGAACACAAGCAGGGGGAGTGGGAGAGGGAGAAGCAGGCTTCCTGCGGAGCAGAGAGCCCGATGCGGGACTCGATCCCAGGAGCCTGAGATCATGACCTGAGCCGAAGGCAGACGCTTAACGACTGAGCCACCCAGGCGCCCCCTGACGCCTACTTTATAAATGCATTGATTTCTGCTTCTGTCTTCACCCCCAACTATTCCCACTACGTAGAATATGAGCTCGGTGGAAGCAGGAAATTTGGTTTCTTTAGAGCGGTGCCTGGTATACAGTAGGTGCTCAAGAAAATCATGTTGCTTATTTCATGACATGTTATTTATTTCAGCGAGCATTTCTTTTTTTTTTTTGAGCATCTCTAAAACACCTTATAAACATTTTTATGAATCATGAGAGGTAACAATTCATTGTGACAGCAAGTAATCGTAAGAATCTTGAAGACAGAAAGTTCATATTTTTAAAACTTACAATTATCCATCCAGAATATTATAGGTGGTGGTAATCCAAGAGGGGGTCTGCAGGGAAGGATCAGAGACTGGCCATTTCGAAGTATTATTGGTTCAAGTTTTTCTTTGGTCCACAGCGGTGATCCTATGATATAAAATAATAACTTCTAAGTTATTTCTGCATTGAAAAATAAAAGAGCACTAGAAAGGAAGACAAAATAAACTTTTGGGGGAATAGTAATTCAGAATTCATGTACATTAAGACAACAAGAAAATAACTTTTAAATCCAATGCTAAAAAAAATGATGATTTTTATTCACTGCCATTAATAGTATAAATGCTGACACAGCAATTCCATGTCTAAAAGTTTGTATTATTAAATAAATCATTAAGAAGATACATCATAGGGGTGCCTGGGTGGCTCAGCTGGTTAAGCGTCTGCCTTCAGCTCAGGTCATGATCCCGGGGTCCTGGGATGGAGCCCCGCATCAGGCTCCCTGCTCCGCGGGGAGTCTGCTTCTCCCTCTGACCCTCCCTCTTCTCATGCTCTCTCTCTCTACCATTCTCTCTCTCTCAAATAAATGAATAAAATCTTAAAAAAAAAAAAAGCATGCTGCGGTGTGTAAAAAAAAAAGAAGATACATCATAATTTTGCTACGAGCGTGTTCTTTACGAAAGAATGGAAGGCACTAAATGTCAAAACGTTTGTTTAAACGAATAATTGTGCACCTACACTTTTGAGTGTCATATAGTAAGTATACGTATGTAGAAGATTGATATGAGAATATACATGATACGTAGATAAGTCAGAAAAGGTTATAAAATAGTACTTCAGAATGAGCTCGGTTGGAACACATACACGCAAATCTGCCTAGAAAATGTGGAAAGAGCAGTGGGCACTTGCTTGAATGGAAAGAGTCATGAGTAAATTTTTCAATTTCTTTTTTGTTATTTGTAATTTTTTCCCCAATAATGAACACAGGTAATAACAAGTTTTCAAAATGACCAGAACTGCAAATGGCTATATTCTTTAAATACATGCTCTTTAAATACAAGTTGTTGAGAGGACGTGGGTAGTGACTACTGCAAAAAGAGCCACAATTATCTCAAGGTAGTGAGGTCCCTCTATTTCCAGTGAAACTTCAAAACAAAAATGTTAATTACCCATTACCCATTTCATACTGAATTTATTTCCATCGGGCTGTCGGAAGTTTGCTCATATATGATACGTGAGAAATTAATAATTTGATCAATTCGGGGATTGATCTTACTTACTCCTGGTGTTTTATTCTGGACTTGCATAAAAGACATACTGGGTTGGCAAAGCATTAGGCTAGTGGAAAGGAGCAAGAATTTTCAGGCAAAACAAAGTGAGAGTACTGGAATCAATGGCATTGCTTTCTTGTAATAGTATCTAGATGAGGTCACAGATGCTGAGTCTCAGAGCCATCCTTAAAAATAGGGTCCTGTTTGGTGGACAAGTCCCACTTACTGGAAGGACGGACAACAATATTATTAGAAATTGCCGCTCCGCGCTCGTTCCTGGCTGTGCACTGATAGACCCCTTCGTAGGTCTCTGCTTTCCCTTCGCTCATGATGTTGATCGTGAGGGTTCCTGAGCCGGGCTTCATGGTGACGAGAGGGTCCTTATCTATGTCAAAATGCGTCCCATTGCGGGTCCAGGAGAAGCTGCCCAACACATCAAGCATTAAACTTGTTAACAGTCCACAAAAACAGGATGACTTCCTCTTTCACAAATTCTTAGCCGTTTTGTAGGCTTCTAGAGATAATGATTACATTTTAATATTCAGTGAAAGAGCAATGGGCTCCATACCTAAAATGTTTCATTGAATCAGAGCTTAGAAAAAAGGGCTGTAAGACTGTTTAATCACAGACCTGTACCTCTGAAACAAATAATACATTATATGTTAAAAAAAAAAGAAGAAGAAGAAGATAGCAGGAAGGGAAAAATGACGGGGGTGGAAATCAGAGGGGGAGATGAACCATGAGAGACTATGGACTCTGAGAAACAAAGTGAGGGGTTCTAGAGGGGAGGGGTGTGGGGGGATGGGTTAGCCTGGTGATGGGTATTAAGGAGGGCACGTTCTGCATGGAGCACTGGGTGTTACATGCAAACAATGAATCATGGAACACTACATCAAAAACTAATGATGTAATGTATGGTGATTAACATAATAAAAAAAGAAAAAGAAAAAAGGGCTGGCCATACATTTTAAGGTACATGTCTTCATTTAGAACTAGCCGAAATCTGTCTCAAGGAAATCAGGCACACAAATTGCCTGTCATTTTTCAAAGAAAATACAGAAAGTAGGTCTCCGAGGCACGTTCTCTTAGAGCTTTATTAGCATTTTTATTGTAAACTCCATTGTTCACAGAGTTGATAACCTGTCTATAAAATTTTGCTCTGGGCTGAAATGTGACAAGAAAGGCCTTCCCAGGTACCGGTACATGAGTGCGTTTGAAAGGGATCAGACCAGTTTCAAGTTAGCAAAATGCAAAGTGTAAGTTGGGGGAAGGGGGTGAGAACGAGGTCAGTGGTGTTTTCAATGTTGGCTATTAAAGTGGTAATTCTCTATAAAACACATTTTGAGAATTCTCAATTCTAGAAGAGATGATTTCGTAAATTCCTCAGGAAGTATTTCAAATTGTCAACTGCAATTCTTCTTTTTCCGTTTTATTTATAGAAAAGACTGCCTGGAACAGAAGTTGTGGCGCTCATGTAATGAAATACTTTATAACTAGTCATAAATCCACAGTGGCCACACTTATACAGAGGCACGGAGCTCTAGACCTCACTGTGTTTTGCCCACCCACTGGGATTTCCCTTCCCACTCCTTACCCTGTGGCAGTGGTTGTCCCAACATCTCGGGGCGGGAGGTGGTGGTAAGTGGGAGATACCGAGGGAGAGAAGGCAGAGGCCAGGGATGCTGCTAAATATCTGCTAATGCGCATGACAGTCCCCGTTCCCACAACAAAAAACTATCTGGCCCAAAACAGTAGTGCAAAATAGTAGTGCAAAACTATCTGGCCCAAAATAGTAATCCTGCCTTATAGAGAGTGGCAGGAAATGTCACATCAGTGTGAACCTGAAGGGGGACTCCATGAAATGACATCACCTTGGGGCTTGGGTGCTAGAGGTTTCTAACAATATGGCAGAACATACTGTTTTGAAGCAAACCTCTTCAAAGGGTGTTTTTGATATACTTCAGTATTTAGTACCAGCTGATTTTTTTCTCAGGTGCCAGTTTGTGGTAGTTGGGTAAGGCTGGCAATAGACAGACTTGGAAAAGAAAGATCTAGAGACTTTCACTTCTTTATTATTTAAAAATCCACACTACTTTTAATAATAATAATCCAACTCTCCAAACTTCCCATATATAACTGCGCAAGTGACGGAGCATCTGCTGAGTAGTAGCGTGGAGGAGCATTACCAGGCATCAGTCTCCCATCTACAACATCTATTGGTTGGACCAGATAACCTTTCATGTCCCTCCCACCTCTAAACTTCTGTGCAGTGCTCACGCCAGGATCCATATGGAGAATCCTCAGTACTGAGCCCTGCCAAGTCTGAAAATCCACTCAGGACTATTTTACAGACCTCTACAGAGCAAGGAGGGATCTTTGAAGCCATCAAGTTCAACTTCAACTTCTTTATTTTATAGAAGAAGAAACTGAGGCCCAGAGAAAACAGGTTTGCCCATGTCATAAGGGCAGTAGAGCCCTTAGAAGGCTTTCCTTCACATCTCCCTATAATTTTGGAGCATTTTGCAGAAGGGTGTGAGTCCAGAAATGCAATCAATTATCTGGGTGTCCAAGAAAAACAATCTGACTTCAATTCATCAGAAAGACAATAGGCAGGACCTATCACCATAATACCAATGTTTATGTTCAGTTCTATAACAGAGCAGAAAGCACACCCACCTTGGAGGAGGTTTCCCTTTGGCCTCACACTGGATTACGATATTCTCTCGAGGGTCAATAATGTAATCTTTTGGAGACTGTTGAGTAATGGTTGGAGGCTGTACCACTTAATTGTAGAAAGAAGAACAGTGTAAAGAAATCACTTAAGATCATAATAAAAATCATTCTTTCTATGTCAAAATCACTTACCCTAGACTGACTGTGCTCCAAATGTTTTTAGCAATTTCAGTGGTGGCAGCACATATGTTACTAGATTTTTTAACTAAAAGTCTCCTAAAACTTTGAAATCAAAGCACAACTTCCTTTTGGTAACTTTATAGGGATTCACAGAGCCCATTTCACCCCCACTACAAGTTTGGGAAAATAATTACCAATACAAGCTTAATATTAAGACCATTTCTCTTCTGATGTAACAATGAGAAATTCCTGTGATTTTTTTGGTTCCAATGATGCTTTTCAATAAAATTTAAGTTATGAGGCAAATGGGCATTTCTTAGGAAAGAGTAACTGACTTATAGTTTATTAGTGTGCTAATGTAAATTAATATATGTTGGGAACAAATCAATTTGGGAAGTTAGCGTTGAAAAGATGGGTAAATTAGAGACTGGGCATGTCTTATTAAAGCCAGGAGGTAAGTGGCTATTAGCAGCAAAGATAAAACAGTCTCGTTTAGAAGATCAGTGGAACTGGGAAGTGCTCGGTTACAGGAGACATTTCCATTTTGCTCTTCAAAGTGCTATCCGATCATTTATTTTCAAATCCTATGGAGAAGAGAACCAAACTCTCCCGGTAGAAGCCACCGCCTTGTATAACTCCAGGGAGAGCCGTTCACACAGACCAGGGTTCTCAACCTAGGGTCCCCTCGGGGGACATTTGGCCATTTCTGGAAGCAATGTTGGTTGTCACCCTTGGGGCGGGAGGTGATGTGGCATCTGTCGGGTAGAGGCCAGAGATGCTGCTAAACATCTTACAGGACAGCCCTCCCCCTCCCCCAACAAAGACTTATCTAGATCATTTAAGCTTTTCCCTTTCTGCCCATGCTCTGTGCTTTGTGAAACCTCCTTCACCTGCCAACCAAGCATTTCCCAAAGTTTACTAATCGCCCTCTGCTCTTGTCTTTCTTTACTGTGGTTAATCGTTGCCAGGGCTAAATGTATCATTTCCATGTCTGATGGCCTATAAAGCAGCCAACATGATTCTCTTCACTTGTTTGGTCTTCTTGCTGTCCACTACAATGGACACTAAATGCTGGCTCTGACCATCCAAATAACACCTAAAGCCCAGATCAAAAACAGAGCTCGTTCCTGTCATCATTTATTATGCACCTAGTAACTGCTGGATACTCAACAGTACCATTTACCCCCTCCCTTTAGTGAGAGCCACCCCTGTCTCATGCTCCCGCTCGGCCGGCTGCCCTTCCTAGCCTCTGCCACCCTACAAAGAACCCTCAGTCTCGAGGCCCTGTTGGTTCCCTGTGCTGGGGAGCACCTTGGGCTGGGGGTCGAGAACCCATCTGATTCTTTCTTACCAGCTGTGAGACTTCCAGCAAGTTTCTTACCTTCTGGAAGCCCCACTTTCCTTGGAGGGAAAATGGGGTTTAAAAGTGGTTATCTACCTTCTAGGGCCACTGGGAGCAGTAAATAAAAGAATCTGTGGAAAATTCTTAGTACGTGCCACTACCGTAATGGTTCAGCGTGGGCTCTGTGCAAATTATTGTCATAATCATTTTTATTTGGGCCAGCTTCTTCTTTGAGTGATCCTTTAGGCTCTGGGAGTATAGAGTTTGGGATGATGGAAAGAAGCCTGGAATTTCACACCCGAATGGTGGATCCCCAGGTGGCGGGTGGGGGGACTGTGAGGAGTGCCTCAGTCCAATTCCTTATATTTTTCTGCGAGTGACAGAGGTGCAAGTCTGGTGGTTTCAAACCCAGAAATTCTGTTCACATGTCTGCCGCAGAGCTAGTTAGATGCCCTCCTCTAACTGTCAGGAGTCTACTGTCTACGGGCACCACTTTGAACAGTGCTTAGGTCACCTGGCAACTAACAAACGCTTTGAAGAAGTAGGGGGGAAAGGTGATTTTACATGATTTTCCTGGTTAATCCAATCTCAAAGGATTTTTTCAAATGCCCGAAAACCTCTGTTTTTGAGCAGAAATTTCTGCTTAGAGCAAGCCCCTCAGAAACGGTGTAAGTGGGGGCTGCTTAATTGTCTTTTGCTTGCTTCAAAACAATATTCAATTTCACCGGGCCGTTATACTGCTGGGATGCTAGCCTACACCGTCCTGAAGAAGTTTGGCGAGGCACAGTCTGGAAGATACCAAAAGACATGCCTTGATGCCAGCAAGCATTTAATGGCATTTAGACCCAGACAGCCATTTTCTTTAAATTTTGTGAATTTTCTCATTGAGTTACATCAGATGCGAATAAAGCTTGGAAGTTAGTCGAGCAGCATACTGGTAAAAGAAAGAGTAATACCTGAGTCTTCAGAATTCATGCAGGGCATATATTAAACTTGCTTTCTTGGTATTTAAATGAAATATTTAGCCATAGGAAATGCACATGCTCAAAAAGACGTTAGTCACAACTCCTAAAGCTGTGCATTCAATTCACAGTATTAATTCAAAAACAAAGACATGGTCAAGTTTTCACACTGCCTAATAATTACAGAAAGACACTTACAGTCTTCAAGAAGTTTTGCTTTTTCCCCATCAATATCAGCAGGTGAGTGGGCAAACAGGATTAAAGAAAACCAGATGTTAGTAATAAGAACGTTAGCACCCTGGAGATAAAAGGGGCATCTTGTCTATTTGGTTTGACCTAAAAAACCAGTACAGTGAACGTGGAAGTCGTGAGGTTGTAAAAGAAAGACACTCCCATTATGGCTTTGTTTACTCCTGCAGCAGCCATCCCACATAAATATATGGAAGAACAAAAAGAACGCTTTCGGCAAAAAAGGATTCTTCCAGGACTAGGAATGGCTAATTCCATTCCGTACATGTGCGGGACAAGTCATTATGTTCAATTTGAAAAATAGCTGAAATCTACAATTAATGTGAGTTGTCACATACTGTGTCATGTCTGATCCTATTATCCCAGACATCACTAGGCCCATGGTAATAATACCTAACAACTGGACATCACTACAGTGCCAATGCTCCATCTGAGCCAAATGCAATACCAGTGTTGGGTTTTTACATTTCTATGGTTAATCTGCAAGTCAGTAATTGAAGTTTTCAGCTGTTAGCATATTTCTACTTCAGAATTCCTCCTCACCGAGGGGTTGCTAGTACCCGCGCCAAGGAGCAGCTCAGATGGACTGGGGTGTAAGGAATAGGGGCGGGGAAGAAATTACATTAGCATGCAATTCAAATGATTCTGCAGTGCTGCCTGTCATTACTACTTGTAAAGGTTAATGCACGAGCGCCTGGGTTGTCCGTGACTTTCTTTTCATCATGGTTATGCCTCTTCTCCATTAGCAGCGATAATTGAGTTAGCCGTAGGTGACAGCTTCCCCCTGATTGTTAGATTGAGCAGTCAGATTAAGGGAGAATATATTTAACACAAGAGAGAACAAAAGCCCATTTCTCTCAAGTGCTTTTGTCTCTCTTCTTTATACTTGGGCATTCCAACTCCAATGGGCTTAACCAATCATACATTTTTTTTTTTATGGAAATTAGGTCAAAGAATATTTTTTGAAAGGAAGTAAAATGTTGCATTTTATTGTCCTTTAGATGATAAATGCATAGCAAAGGAAGTCAACCAAGTTTGGGGCAAACCACATCTCTCCTTAATGTCTGCCCACTGGGACTTGCAACCTTCTTTGGCAAAAAGAGACATCCCAACAATTGAATAGCCCCAGGAAAGTGCTATCTTCCTTGCACCTTGGAAAGCTTGCCAAACAGATGTTCTATTCAGGAAGCTAATGGATTTAAAGAGGTCAGGCAGATCAAGAATAAAGGATGCATCTGAAGTACCGTCATTGTCCAAATCTGAAATTCTGCTTTCCACTGCAAGAGTAGGGATGAGGTGGAACCCAGCATTATCTTTCTTTTTCACAACCAGGCCACCCAGAGCAGGCAGACTGCAGCGTATACTTTCCCGGTAGGAAAAGGGGTGGGCTCTGATATAGTAGCTGTTGCTGGTTCCATTTTAAATAGTGTTTTTGCCCATGACTTGTTTTCTTCACAAAATTTTACATTTTGGTCTTTGATCACGTTTTTTTTTTTTTTTTTAAACCAAAGATCTTTCTCTAGGCTTTAGGTAAGATACACATCCTAGATCCAGACTCATAATGTAAAGTGAATTTTGCCCTGTTGGAATAGAGAGAAATGAATTATGGGTAGTCTGGGGATACGGAGGGGCGTGGGGTTGGCTGAGAAACCATCCCCCAATCTTTCCAGACCATTCTGAGCACGTGAGGGGGCGGGGGATGGAGTAGTGGGGAGGGGACAAATGGGGAAATCTCCATGACCGTTTCAAAGTGATTCGTATAGTTTTCTCGCAGGACCGCTTCTATCAAGAGTCGCCTGTTGGGAGGACCAGGGCAGCCCACAATTCGCTCCTTCTCCACCGCTGCCCGGCCCCCATGGTACACAAAAGACACCTGAGGAGGCAGAAAGATAATGATAGGGAGGGGGCAATGGTCTGACCGGTTCAATGGCCATTTCTGTGGTGAGACTCTTTATAAACACCAGGTGCTGTAGGTAAAAGCCAAATTAATTTTGATTAACTTTTCAGGGTCACACAGACACCTTCTCCATTCACACAGCTCACAGTGATGGGAAATGCTGGGGAGGCTTTGACTCCCGGGCTTTACAGCTTTAAAACGTTAATACTTACGATCAAGAGGTACGTCCAGTGCGCTAATCATCTGGCACAGGAAGAGAATCAGGGGCGCTCTGCCTGCAGATAAGCGCTTCCTTCTCGGCATTTTTTTAAGCTGCATTAGCTGAGCTCCTGCTGAGACCCACAAACTGAATTTCCTTTTCTTCTTTCACAAAAGATTTGCGTGCAACGTTTAAATAATTTTCATGCAGGGAACTGAAAAAGGAGAGATCAGAATTATAGTGTATTAAAAAGAAGGAAATGAGAGGAAGTCCGCTGCCCAGAAAATCAGTTCTGTATTATACATGAACTCTAAAACGGAGCTAACTTTTTAAATATTTAACTCTCAGGACTAGAATAATCATTTATTCATAAATCAGCTAAAATCAGGTCAGAAAGATTTGTAGTGATGTCAAGCAAAATCTGTCCACACTGCCATCCTTACGGTTTTCCCATTTTAAATATCTGCATTTATATCAGAGGCTACCATGTCATTCCCAATAGAAAAAACTTGGCATATAAATGGGTTAGAAAGTGTGAGTTTAGAGGAAAGGCCTAATGGCTTCTCCGTTCTAGAAATTATCTTTGGGAAAGTCCAGGGCACTGTTGCAAATTTGCTTCAAACCCCAAACACTGATTTACCAGCTGAACCACCAGCAATTAAGGCCTTTCCCGTCTCTCACTTAGACCAAGGCAGCAGATGTGCTGGGGTGCCCAGTTCCAGGCTTTTCTCACCAGTCACCCTCTGAAACTGTGGGATATACCAGATAATGTTCAGTATAGCCTTAAACAGATAATAGAAAAACCTCAGTGATCTGGCCTCAATTTATCCTACCAACCTTATTCCCTCCTGTTTGCATAAAGCTATTTTTTGGTTTGCTGGTCTGTTTCTGTTTCTCTCTCTTGGGTCAGTCCTTCAAAATGCCCTGAATTTTCCCATCTTCTTGCTTTTGTCTACTCGATTCCTTTTACCTGGAATGCCCTCTCCACCATATTTCCTTATCAAAGTCCAATTTATTTCTTTATAGATCAGTTAAAATGGAAACATTAGCTGATCCACCAAACTAGAAGGCCTTTCGCCCTCCCCCTAAGAATTCCTGAAATTCCTAGTTTTAATCATGATGTATATTATATAGATAGATACAGAGATAAATAGATTTTTGGGGGAGGGTATGCATGCTCTCTCCCTACTCCTTCAGGCAAAGGTGATGGCCTGTCCCACTTCGGCATCCCTCTCTCGTAATACCAACACAGTGTGCCTGGCACATGGAAGTGTCCACCCTACATGGAAGAGCATGAGCACAAAGCACAACGTAGACCTCTGTCCCACGGCCAACTCCTCCCTGGAAGGAAGCGTTTAATCATGTCTTCTCATTTTATGAAGACAGGTGGGGGTGACCAATGGCTCTCCTGAGAGGACAGAGGGATGTTATTATTACAGACTAGGGCAGCTCCCACAGCTTAATTACTGAATGATTTGTGTGATTTTTATTATTTGTGTAATTGTGTATTTTGATACTACCCATCTTTCCCACTAAGTTGAGAGCTTCCTAAGGGTAGGGACTGTCTTTACTGTTCCCTATTGTGTTCCCAGAGGCCACAGCAGTGCCTGGCACATCATAGGGAGTACATAAATATTTATAGAAAAAAAAGAAAGGGGGAAAGGGAAAAGAAATGGATATTTAAGATTGTTGAAGACGAGGCTGTATTCAGATAGGCTATCTGACCAGAGTCTACCTAAAGCTGTGTTTATATTTATACTACTGGGTTTGAAAACCAAACCCTTGTCTATATTGTCAAATTAGTTATCCTCTCACGTCTGTGTGTGGAAGAGAGCTTACATGTATAAAAGGAACATGAAACAATGCTGATAACATGTTTTGCTAGCAATTGAGTTCTGATTTGAACCTGATGGCAATTGCAGTTGGGATACTTCCTGGTAAACAAATACAAAAACAGGACTTACTAGGCTAAACATAGACATTATATGTACATAAATATTGTTTTCTGAATGAAACATCCATATTCTGTGGTTTAAGATCCGAGAAATTTGTTTTTCCGTATTACAGTATATAAACAATCATGTCCATTAAACTTGGAGAGGCTGATACAGAAGCTCATCTATTTCTTTTTAAAAAAAAAAAAGATTTTATTTATTTATTTGTCAGAGAGAGCACAAGCAGGGGGAGTGGCAGGCAGAGGGAGAAGCAGGCTCCCCACTGAGCAAGAAGCCCCAACACGGGGCTCGATCCCAGGACCCTGAGATCATGACCTGAGCCGAAGGCAGATGCTTAACCAACTGAGCAACCCAGGCATCCCTCATCTAACTATTTCTAACCAAAATATACACCAGACAGTCTTTCTATGTGTGCAAAGCATATCTTTATCATTTAATCAGATTTATTTAGGTCTCTCGTGATTTTTCTGTTGAAATGCGAATTCTGAATTTACACATGAGCTTCAGGGAAAATACAAATAAATGGCACTAAAACAAGTTGATGTTACATACTAGGCATATGGAGAGAGAACTCCAGAATCAAACACAGTAAACAAATGGCTCACCTGCCTGATTTCTGTATCAGGCTAATCAAGTGCATCCCATCTACGTGCCTAGCTTTCCGAAGAGGGGTAGGAGAACTAAAACACTTCCTAAAAGATGTACTGATAAATTGCAAAGCCCATAACATCTTAAGCAGCTACACACAATTTCTAAGTTCTTAACTGATTGTTTACTTTGCCTGCATGCCTTAATCATTCATCCTTCCCAATAGAGAACACTGTTAGTTCCATATAAAAGGAAGTATCATTCCACCTGCTTTACCTTTTCAGACTCTATAGGGAATAAGATAATGCCATTAAATCACAGTGTCGCCTAAAGAAAAAAAAATTCAAATTTCAAGAAAAATTGAGAAGGTACTTACTTAAGGAGACACGAGTAAATCCTCACAATGAGAGGAGGTCATGAACTAGATGTAGTCTTTCTTCAGAAGCCGTAAGCTAACTGCACCGATAGCCACAAAATTGTCTCCGGTGTAGGTTCTGTTTGGGGAGGACAGAGCAACTGCCCTGCCTAGCCTCTGACTGCTGCCCATGGAAAATCACCCACTCCTCCTACGTATGTCATCAGAGGTGAAAAACTCAGTGCCTAAGGACAGCATTAGGTCCCCAGCACTCAAAGTGAAAATCAAATATAGCTACAGAAAATTGAGCTCTCTCTCTGTAAGAGTGATGTGCTCTGCATGTCTCACAAAGAAAAACCACCACTTCCACGCTCTCAATATTGATGTCAACGCCCTGCCCAGCAAGGAGCCAATCTGTCTGGTAGTCTGCCTTGCAAAATGTTGGTCATTCTCTCTTACCCGAGAATCATGAGTTAAAACTAAACTGTTTATGCAATTACATTAAATGAATGGAGCCCCAATTTGAAATAGCAGCCTCATGTTTAGTCAGGGCTAAGGAGTACATTAGTGCCACACAGCTTGAAATTTACGAAAAATCTTTGCATGGACATTTTATTTTTTTTAATTTTTTATTTTTAAAGATTTTATCTATTTATTTGAGAGAGAGGGACAGCATGAATGGGAGGGGCAGAGGGAGAGTGAGAGAGAGAATCTCAAGCAGATTCCACCCTGAGCAGGGAGCCTGACCCAGGGCTTGATCCCAGGACCCTGAGATCATGACCTGAGTGAAACCAAGGGACAGACACCTGACTGCGTCACCCAGGCGCCCCTGCACAGATATTTTAAAGCATGCTCAAACGAGACAAATGGTAGGTCCAAGTTCAGAATATAATTCATCCTGATACTTAAAACCAGATATATTGTTAAAATGACCCCAGAGTATTGATAAACAGAAAGGCCTTTTAATATTTCCCTTCACTGAACTCCACTCAAAGCAGCTCTTCGCAAATTACCTACAGAACCTCTGCAACAGAAGGGAAAGGAACATCTCCCTTCTTCAGTAAACTTTTCATCATTAGAAAAGAAATACAAGTCAAGGTTCCCTTATTTCTTTTTGCCTAAAGTTCATATTAATCATAGAGCCAATGTTCCCCTGCATTATTTACCATATATTTAAAAAGAAAAACCTGAAGTTTTGACAAAGGATTCATATTAAGCCCAAGAAACATAGCTCTCCTGTTGCTCACTTAAGAAGTCTTGTCATTTGAAAGAAGATAAAATCTTTGCTTTTCTCTCAAGTGAAAGATGAAATTCTTTAATTAAGAAAATATATCAGCTCGTTTCCAGAACTGGAAGGCCATGTACTACTCACCATTTCATTCTGGTCTGTTTGTGCTTTTCCGCATTCCAACATGGGAGGTTCAATGCTGACTGTAACATGATCTATTCTCTAAGCCAATAAACAAATATGCTTATGTGACTGGATGCTCTTGGGCACACTCATTATTGCTTTGGTGACCCATCAGTGTCTGGCCTCACTAACTGCATGTGACATTATCTTGACTATGAAAGGTGTTCATTCAGCTGTCAACTTGGGGATGGTTACTTTTTCTATTTTGTTAAATATTTGCCATTAAAATGAGCACATTAATGTCCATTCTAGCTCATGCTTGCACTTTTCAATCACAGATTTCAGAGTCTGAGACTATGAAAGGAAGATCAATGAGAAATGGACAATGGCTTTGCATAATTAGCACATCAACGAAGTCACGCTTAAATCTACACAACTACATTAACCATGAAAACACCTCAGGAAAAGTAGTCTGGGGTTATGTGCCAGACAGAGATTGTAATGGTCTCTTCAAATAACAAGCTAAACTTTGTGAAACACCAAGGAACATGTTTCTAATTTGCCCCTAGCCCAAAGGGATGTCCCATAGTAGAGTTTCAACAAGGCACTTGGTAGCTAGAATCGAGAATAGTACATAAGGAAAGGTGGATAATTAGCAGATGATTTTATTGAAATAATAGATGATAGAACACATCTTGATAACAGTTCAAATCTTCATTCCTCAGAGCACTCTAACTGGTTATCTGATTTGATATTCATAAAAACTTCAGAATATAGGACAGCAGGTACTGTGCCCATTTAATAGATGAGACAGGGAAAAAAATCCAATCACAATGGCTATTATTCACTGAGCACCTTCCATGTACCAGGAATGAAACTGAGCTTGCTCCATGCATTCACTTATCTCATCTCACCAATAACCCCAAAAGGTAAATTCTATTACACTTCCCAATTTACTGATAAGGAAGCCGAGATGCAGAATGGTAAAGTCACCTGCTTAAGGGCACACACTGGTGTGTTAAGTGCCAGAGCCAGAGTTCCGGTTCTGGAAAGTTCTGGAGCTTCCAGTCGACACACATCGCCACACCCTGAGGAGCCCCTGGCATTTCCCTCCCTCTCATCTTATTTGGTGCTTAGCTAATAAACCAATAGAAATTACCAAGTTTATCACTGATGTTGGAAAAAAAAAAAAGTACTAATGGTTTCTGAATATCCACAGAAGACCTTCACAGTGTTGCTCATAGCACGACCTCAGGGGCCTCTTCACGTGGCATTCCACATGAATAGTGTCAGCTGGAACTGTGCCACATGCCCGCCCTGGCCTTTTAAAGAGCCTCTAGTTACGACAGTGCAGACAAGACATGCTTTAGAAAGTTAATTTTAAAAGTAGGCACTATATGCCCACGGTACAACATTTGTAAGGTACAAAAGATCATAAATTCACTGTAAGCAACCCCAGCAACGCCATTTCTCCCTGAGAGGGTTATTACTACCAAGTTTTGTGAATCCTTCTAGAGATAGTCCATGCATAAGAAGTACAGACATATATAAAACAATATTTTAAGGATCTCTTGAATTTAGAAAAGCCTTTTATAAGCCTTTATAAGGCACTGAAGTTAGAGCATCAAAAATACCAACGCCTTTCAACATGATCTAGCTTTTTGCATCACATGGAATTATTTGGATACTGGCTTTTTCACACCTCCTTTGTTTAGCACAGCCAATGACCAGGAAAGAAGGAGTAGACAATGATCTAACTGAAAGATCTAAGACAAAGGATAAAGCATGCTTAATGCAAAGTCCATACGGGTGAGACTACTGGCGGCCCTGACCAAGGATGCACCTGTTCCACACTTGTGCAGCTGGTTAAGTGACAACCACCAGCAGGCTCAGCTCCAGGGCTGACAGAGCTGACTGCGGAAGGAGGGATGGGTGCAGTAAGAGAGAAAGGGAACTGTGCTTCTCAAGGGAAGCCTCTCTCCACCCACCTCCAAATCTAATCACAGTTAACTATGAAAGAAGGGGACACTATTCCTCTCTGAATGCTTGCTGTGCTCAGCATGTCCTTCTGCACTGACCTCCCCGCCCCCCCTGACCAAGGCGAGAAGAGTCAGGGGTGGCTGTGGGACCAAGGCAGCTGCCATGTTTGGGTCTGTTGAGATGATGAGGCTGTCCTTCTCAGGGAGAGGGTAACTATGAGGCAGAGAGGGAGAGCGAGTCAATAGTTTGGAGCAGGAACAAAGGCCAAAGGGCAAGACGGCATGAGAAACCATGAGTCAGCAGAGGAGATGAGGTGTCAAGAGCAGAAGGAAGCCAGTAGGCAGCAAGAGGATCCATAGAAACAGGAAGAGACGGTCAGTGAGTGACTGCAGCATCACAGAACACCCCACAGGTGAGAACAAGAACCTACTCCTCTTGTACTGTGATAACCAGGCCTCTAAAACTCTTGGTATCCCAGGCAATGTTCCAGTTCTCTGAGGCTGACCAGAATAGTGGTTGTGGTTGAGACGTCTTCCACCTTGTGAACTAAAACAAGCCTTCGTTGGTGTGCTAGGTAGACTGTTCTGTGGGTGGCCCATAGGAAGCACGCCTCACAGCATCCATACCCTGTCGTCCCCTCTCACGATGACTCTGGGTTTGGCCGCATGAGGTACTTTGGCCAATGGGATTCCAGCAAGAATTATGCAAGCAATGGTGAGCACTGCACACTGGGGCTTAGACTCTCATAAGTTCCCTCTGGGAAGCTTGAGCTACACGATTACATGATGGGAAGCCAGTAGAAGGAGACCCTAGGGAGATGAAAAACCATCTTGGACTTTCTGGGCCCATCTGAGCTCCCAGATAAAAGCCACTGAGCAAGTGACTTGTTAAACCACATGTAGCAGAAGAACCATTTGAGAACAGAGAACCAGATGTTGACCATCTGAGGGGTCACAAACCCTCAGAATTATGAAAACCAATAAATTGTTGTTTCAAGCCACAAAATTTGGGGGCGATTTGTTACATAGCCATAGATATGTGGAACAATCTATAGGATAAATTGAGACAGGCTATTTCTTATAACCAGAAAGACCTTCATATGCACATTTAAAGGAACTGATGATTCCATTGCACATGTCCCCTTATGAGATTATGGCTGGAACCACAGGAATTCTAAATGAATAGTCTGGTGATGTAGGTTTTCCGTCTAAAATGATCTATCATTCTCTTTTTTCCTGGATATGTTTACTTGTATGCATATTGGCATAGCCGAAAGACCCAGCCTTAAGTTACATTTCTCATGCCACACTTATACTGAAGATGGTTACTGCTGACAGCAAATAAATTTCTTTACACTAAAATAATTATGGATTATGCCTAATTTAGAGTCTTAGACAATATATCAATTGATTTCTAATGCAGAAAAGCAAAAATGGAGCTAATGAACAGGGTGAGAAGGAGCTTAATGTTGTTAGTCTACCCCTCCCACCTCACCAACTCCATGAATCAGACTAGAATTCTGAGCTCAGTCGTGGCTTTGATTTGGATCCACTCACTCTCCTAGCAAATGGGGAATGCGAAGAAAGTGGGGAGGAGAAAGAGGGAAGCCAAGCCTTAGAGACAGGTCTACTCCTCCATCGCAAGGTTCTCCTCCCAGTTGGTTGCCTTCAGATTAGGAAACAGAAAGTTCCAATTTTAAAAACTGAAAGTAGAGAACTGCTCTAAAGGTGAAGCCTGAGAAATGGAAATTTAATTCTGAATATGGGTCTTGATAGTAATCTAGTTGGCAACATTTGTCAAGCCATTGAAACATGCACGCTCCAGCTCTATTTATCTTCTTATAATCTGAGATTTTTACAAGTATCACTGAAAAGATGTAAGGATCAGAAACAGTTTATTAAAACCTTCAGCATAAAAGGCCTTACGGGATATTAGTATTCTAAATGGGCTATGCCTAATCCATTTGTCAAGTAAACAACACATGACAAAATGGCAGCCATCTAATAGTAGATGATAGCATTTTGGATGCCTGGCAGGCTAGTCACTTAAAAAAAAAAAAAAAGTCACATTTCAAAGACTACAAGCCAGGATTTACAAATCGATATTCTTGCTAAATGGTAAGAACCTTTCTGAGTGGAGATGCAAGGCACGGTTCAAAATCTCAGTGTGTGCTCTTCTCCTCACGGGCCTGGAGGTGGGTTTGGGGACAAGAGTGGGAGAAAGAATTAGCTTATGACTGCAGGGAGAAACTAACCCAGAGGTCTCAGTGCTTAGCACAAGACAGTTTATCCTTCACTCATGCTAACATCCAGCGTGGGCAGGCTGGGGCTTCTGCTCCAGGCTGATGGAGGCTCTACCATTTTGTGATGTTGCCATCTCAATATGTGACTTCCAGAGTCCCCATATTCTCCTGCTCTAAGTGGCTTCCATTCAGAGGTGACACACACACACATCTGCTCCAAACCCATCAACCAGAAGTAGTCAATGACTCCTGGGAAATCTCATGAGCACTACGAGCTCTACCACAGGGAGCATGCGTGAGTCACAGTAGCTCTGAAGGGGCTTCTTCTGGGAGGAGTTTCAAAAGCGACATTCTATGGGAGGGCTGTCTTGTTGTTTCATCTCACGGATGAGCCAGGGTGCAGGAGGCTGCTGGTGAGCAGGGCTGTATGAGTGCTGGCGGCCCGCAGCCCCCGCCTCTGTCTTCTTCCTCGCTGCATTTCTGAGTCACTCTTTCCTATAACGTGGGCTTTCCCGAATCATGAGCCTGGGTTTGGGGGTGAAGAGGCAGAAGGCCCAGATTTATCAAATCCAAGGGACATCACTCCTGCCATGTCACAGATGACAATCATCTTCACAGGAAACATTTCAAAATATATTTTGCTAAGGTATCCAGGCTCTGTATAATCACAACAGGACCATGAAAGTGAGAAATGGAGACTGACATGACATGAAGAATTGTGTTCTCCACTTGTTATCAGTGCTGGTTAAGGTATATTATCATAAACTAAATAGCTGGAAATCCTTCATTTTAGCTGGAGGTGATTTCATGTAAAGAACAAATCTCAGTTACTTGCTGATATGCATTTTTCACTACAAAGGATTTACCAGCGAAACGGGGGAGTCATTCATGAAATATTTAACTCCTGGTGCATTTAATTTTCTGCAAACATGCCATGTAGAAATCTGCATTTATAAAAAAAAATAAATCAATAAGTGACCATTTGCTTCCAAACGAATTTGTCAGATTTACTCCAAAGAGCATCCTCCTCCTGAGAATTTAGAATATAATTCAGTTTCTAGGAAGTTAAATGTTAGCTCCTCAGGAGTCCATATTCTGTATAAAAGCTAAGCACACAAAAGCATGAATATTAGAGACAACTTTCTCTGTGACCTGAGATTTAATCAACCCATCGGTCAAAGCTTTAGAATACTCTGCTGTGTGTGCTAAAAGACAGTGACTTCTCAGGAACCACTTTTTCTATGAGAAAATCACATTCTATTTCTACTACTATTTGTTTGTTTGTTTATTTACTATTTAAATGGGCTCCCCAGAAAGAATATATTCTCTTGCGATGGGGTGAAAGAAATGGCAAATCAAAGAGCTGATTAGGAACGCCAAGAAGAAGAAAGTATTTCTGGTTCACGTGTCCTGCTTCCTGGAAGAATCAGGACAGGAAAGCCTCTGTTTTTGTTTTGCTTTGTTTTTGTTTTTAGTATTTTTTATTTATTCATTTGAGAAAGAGAGAGGGAACGAGCAGTGGGGAGGGACAGGGGAACAGCGAGAGAGAAGCAGACTCCCCACTGAGCAGGAAGCCCAGTGTGGGGCTTGATCCAATCCCTGGACCCAGAGATCATGACCTGAGCCAAAGGCAGACGCTTAACCAACTGAACCACCCAGGTGCCCCAAGCCTCTGTGTCTCATCCAAGTTGGTTGATAAGACCAATACACCTAGAATTACTGCCTCTTGTATCTCTTTAGTTGGATTTTCATGGAAAAATTTTTGTGGGTAAACTGAGCATTTATTTCCTAAAGAGAAACACCTGTGCCTTTCTGGAAAGAGAACTGGAAAATGAGAAGGAAAGGTGAGATAGGAGAACAAAGGCACAGCAATGAAAGAAGAAATGCCGTAGATGTCAGAAATTCCTGAGTTACATTATTATTATCACTTTTCTTTTTGGTTTTGAAATTATGGCAATTAACCAAGAAACTGGGCAGAAAAGTACCCGTGAAAAATAATTTTTTTAAGCCTATGAAAAGAATCGCAAAGATTTCCAGGAAAACATCTGTAGGGGCTCATACTTATACCTCTAAGGTCTTCTCCAGCCCTATGCTTTGGAGTATGAGCACTGTACCTGCTTTAATGTAAGTGGATCTAAATAAAGCAGCCACCAAGAGGACAGTCATTGAGCTGCCACAGTAGAAAAATAAAACCAAGACCAGAAATTGGAAAAAAGAGGGCTAAGCATCAGATTCTGCAAGGTCACTGGTTATTACATCTGATGAGGCTCAGCAAGGTAAAGATGGAGACATGAGTATCAGGCACATGTTACTATCTCAACAACAGACAGAATGATGTGGGCAGGAGAGGCAAGTCTGTGTCCAGCCCCTTCTCAGAGAGGAGGACGAGTGGGGCTCCCAGCTGAGGCTGAGCCGTGGTTTCTGGGTCCCAGTACCACTTGCTGCATTTCTGTGTCCAGTGGACACCATTTGAGCAAAATGAGAGGCAACATCTGTGGAGAAGGGGATTCAAAAGCCTGGAAGAACAGCTAACAGAATCTAGAAGTGAAAGGGCTGGGGGAAGAACAAAGCCAGCAGAAAGGTAAGAGGTAGCAGAAAGGATTCCAAAGGAGACCACTAAGAATGTCTGAGACCAAGGGATGTATGTGAGACAGAACCCAAACACATTCCTAGAGCTGAAAGAAACAACTGCATATGGCTTCAACAGGGTATTCGGTGTGAGTACAGGGATTACACAGGCATGGGCGGGAAGGAACCACTGAAGGTCCTCTTTTTTCCTGCCTGGTCAGCTGGCTCAGGATTAAGCCAGTAAACATTTGGGGATTTGACACCAAAAGCAAAGGTAACAAAAGCCAAAAGAAACAAGTGGGACTATGTCAAACTAAAAGTCTTTTGCACAGCAAAGGAGACCATAAACAAAATAAAAAGGCAACCCACTGAAAGGGAGAAAACATTTGCGTATCATATATTTTATAAGGGATTAATATCCAAAATATATGAAGAGCTCACACAACTTAAGAGCAAATAAACAATCTGATAAAAAATGCACAGAGGATCTGAATAAACACTTTTCTAAAGAAGACCTACAGATGGCCAACAAATACATGAAGAGATGCTCAATATCACTAATCATCAGGGAAACGTAAAACAAAACCACAATAAGACATCACCTCACACCTGTTAGAATGGATACTATCAAAAAGACAAGAAGTAAGTGTTGGTGAGGATGTGGAGTAAAGGGAATTTTTTACACTGTTGGTGGAATGTAAATTGGTGCAGCCGTTTACTTAAAAACGGGGGGGTGGGGTGGCACCTGGCTGGCTCACTGGTAAAGCATGCTACTCTCGATCTCAGGGTCATGAGTTCCAGCCCCACACTGGGAGTAGAGATTACTTAAAAAAGTACATACAGGGGACGCCTGGGTGGCTCAGTCGTTTAAGCGTCTGCCTTCAGCTCAGGTCATGATCCCAGGGTCCTGGGATCAAGTCCCACATCGGGCTCCCTGCTCCACGGGGAGCCTGCTTCTCCCTCTGCCTCTGCATCTCTCTCTCTCTCTGTCTCTCATGAATGGATAAATAAAATCTTTAAAAAAAAAAAAGTACATACATACATACACACACACATACATAAATAGGTGCAGCCAAGATGTGATTTTTTACATATATACACATACATACATACACAATGGAATACTATTCAGCCATTCAAAAATGAAATCTTGCCATTTGTGACAACATGGATGGACCTTGAGGGCAACATGCTAACTGAAATAAGTCAGACAGAGAAAGACAAATACCATATGATCTCATTATATGTGGCATCTAAACAAAGTAAAACAAAACAAAACAAACAAGCTCATAAGTACAGAGAGTAGACTAGTGGTTGTCAGAGGCAGGGGGTGGGTCGGGCAAAATGGGTGAAGGGAGTTAAAAGGTACATACTTCCAGTTATAAAATTGGTAAGTCACGGGATATAATGTACAGCATGATGACTATAGCTAATAATACCATATAGCCTATCTGAAATTTGCTAAGAGAGTCAATATTAAAAGTTCTCATCATAAGAAACATATAACTACGTATGGTGACGAATGTTATCTAGACTTATTGTTGTCATCATTTCACAATATATACAAATATCAAATCATGTTGTACACCTGAAACTAATATAATGTCGTATGTCAATTATACCTCAATTACAAAAACTGCCAACTTCTTATGCAAAGTGTAAAAAAAAAAAATGCAGGGAATTTTAGAGGATTCAATTAAATTTAACTCAATAATCTGAGAATCAATTATGTACAGATCAATGGCTGCCTGGGGGTGCTCAGAGAGGAGGGGGCAAACAGCAGGAGGGCTGTTTTGAGTACAGTGCTCAGCAGAATGGATGATATAAGGCACGTGAAGCCAAGTTATAATTATGTAAAGTGACAATAATACACCCGGCCCCCTGACCCCATCATTACCACAACCACTAAACCAGAAAACTAACAGACTGTCAAGCCCTAGTTGCAGCATCCAGATGAGTCTTGGTCATTTTTAAAGAAATAAAAGTCAATAGTTTTCTATCCTTGATGTAAAATAAGAGAATAGCTTTTTGACCTTAATTAAGTAGATTTCTTAAATATAATATTAAAAGTATGGTCCAGAAGAGAAAAAAATAAATTGGACATCCTCAAAATTAAAAATATTTGTTCTTCAAAAGACAGCAGTAAGAAAATGCAAAGACAAGCCACGGACTAGGAGAAAAATATTTACAATCACACATCTAATAAAGGACTTGTATCTACAACATATAGAAAACTATTACAACTCAAAAATAAAAAGACAATTTAATTTTTAAAAATGGGCAAAAGATATGGATAGGCACTTTCTTAAAGATATACACATAGCTGATAAACTTATGAAAAGATATTTGATACAATTTATCATTAGGGAAATGCAAATTACAACCAAATGAGATACTACTACACATCCACCTGAAAAGCTATATTAAAAAAGACTGATCATATCAAGTATCAGTGAAGATGGGGAGTGACTGGAATTTTTGTACATTGCTATGGGAATGTAAAAAGGTATTGCCACTTTGGAAAAAAGTTTGGCAATTTCTTAAAAGTTAAGCTTAATATCCAATCCAACAATTCCACTCCAAGATACTCACCTAAGATTGATGAAACATAATCTACAAAAAAGACTTGTATGCAAATGTACACAATAGCCTTTCCTATAATAATCAACAATTGGAAACAACCCAAATGTCCACCAACTGGTGAAAAGATAAACACAATGAGGTATATTTATGTAATAGAAAACTAAATAATAACAAAGAATGAACGGCTGATAGATGCATCAACATGGGTAAAATCTGAAAATTATGCTACGTGAAAGAAGCCAGACCCAAAAAATTCTACATATGATTCCATTTCTGTAAACTTTCCAGAAAGGTAAAACTATAGAATCAGAAAACAGATCAGCAGCTGCCTAAGGCCGTGGGGTGGGAGGTGAGATTGACTGGGTAGGAAGGAATTTTGGGGGAGATGATGGTAGTGTTCTAAACTAGACTGGAATGCAGTCTGCACAACTGTATTAATTTACTACAACTCATCAAAGTATACTAAAGATGAGTAAATTCTGTGGTATGTAAATTGTATCTCAACAAAGCTATAAAAAAAAGAAAAATACCTCGAACATCTGTGTTTTCCAAATAAAGACCCATTCCAGAGGTCTCTTCCCCCCTGGCATGTGCTCTCACAGTCAATACTCCCGCTAGTCCCAGTATGAGTTAAATACATCTGCTTCTGAATAAACAGAACTATCAAGACTGAGAAATGGCAAGCAATATATTAGTTTATGAGGCTAACTGAATTATTGAAGGCGTGATTTGAAGAGTAGGAATGTAGAGAGAAATGCAGGGGGTACTATTCTGACTAAACTAGACAAGGCCAAAGAAAAGAAGCTACACTGGTCATTTTCATGAAAATGGTATTTCTATCACCATCTGCAAATCAGTTTCCTTAACAAGAGCTCGGGACAACTTTCAGCATTTCTCAGAACTGTGTTTATGACAGAAGACTCACTTGTGCATAACTTTGATCCCAAATCAGAATTATTTTGGCTTCGCCTGCACTTCCATCTCATGGGAGGCCGAGAGCAGTCTCATCAGGCGTCTCAGATGAGGGCGCAGCCCGCCTTCTTCATGAGCCGCCATGCCTCCTCCTCGTCTCCATTTGGCTTAGCCGACTAAGGATTACCAACACTTTTTTTCTTTTTTACCAACACTTTTAAATGTCAGTGGCATTTATTTCTATCTCACTGAGCAAAAATAAGGCACCAAAAGCAGAGATTAAAAAAATAGAACTGCTCAAATGCAGACTCAGTCTCTAAGAAATCCGTTTCCTCACCCCGAGGAGGAGCTGGAGCCTCTGGTTGCCAAAGAAGCAGGAGGTTGTCTGTGTGCTGGATGGGAACTCTTCCAAGAGGTTCTCTCCACCAATTAACACACCCTCAGCTCCAGGGCTGAAAATGCTTGCGGTAGTCCTCTGGCTGAGAGCCGGATAAAACGGCATTAATCCCGCTGGTCACCATGTCCTCCATGCCTGCAGCTCTCTGTCTCAATTACTCCTACTCTCTCTACTTCTCCCACTCTCCAAGAACTCTCTTACCTTTATTTCCCTCTCTTTCTGGCCTAGGTCCCATGGGCCACCCTTCCCTTTATTTTTCTTGTCTGTCCTCTCAACTCCTTTTTCCCAGGAACAACCCCAATTCAGCACAGTCTTACATACAATGACATAGAACCCGGATTCCCCATGTTGCGCACACAAGTGGGGTAAAGTAATAGAGTAGAGTCAGCCCCTAGTTCAAATCCTGGCTTTGCCACTTAGAAGCTGTGTTGCATTGGTTAGGTTAAATAAACTCTCTGTGCCTTAGTCACCTCACCTATAAAATGGGGCTAATTTACCTAGCCCCAGGGCTGTAGAGAGGATCAGTGAGATAAATGGGTAATGTGCAAAGCAACATGCCAGGACCTTAGTGCACCCTTAGTAGATGCTGACAAGTACGTGTGACAAGGCCTGTCACACACAGCCTCTGCATATCTTTCCAGCCTCCTTTTGTGTCACTTGCTCTACCACAAGCCTAACGAACAGACACACTGATCTCCAGGCCTTCCGCTGTTGTTCGTGCTGGACTCTTTCCCCACTGTCCTCATGGCCCGGATGACGCCTCCTCATTCCTGGAGACTCGGCTCACGTGTCCTCCTCTAGGACTGTGCTGTCTGAAGCATTAGCCACTAACCACATATGGCTATTTAGATTGAGATTAAGTAGAACGAACTATAATTAAAAATCTAGTTCCTCAGTCACACTAACCACATGGCAAGTGCCTAATAGCCAAATGTGGCTGGCCGTGGCTGCTGGGGTGGACACAGCAGCTCTAGTGGAAAACATCTTGGCTAACCCGTGTGTAAAAGCACTCGTCGCTTCATGTTTTGGCTGTGGAGTCTTTGTTTTTCTCTACGAATTGTGAATTTTCTGCAGTACCACCCCAATCTGTAATAGTATGCTAAGTGGATTACTGAATGATTAAAAAGCTTTAAAAAAAATCTTTTCATTTTCTGCAGGTCCCGGACCCATGAGGAAGGAGCTCCTGATATCGCTGCTTTCAGGAGTTGGTCCTGAATGGTTTTGCCCTGTTTTGCCTCCTCTTCCATGTCTCAATCCACTCTAATCCTTCTTAATTCAGTTGCCGACCTTCTTGACTTGACCTGTTTCCTCTTCTCAGATGTGCATCTTCCCAAATTGGCTGCTATTTCCTTCTCATGGAGCTCTGTCCCTGGCTTCCCTCCCTGTCTCTCCATTGTGCTCTTTTGTGGGATTGCATTTGTTTCCAGTCCCTCTGGGTCCCTCACCTGTTCAGGCAAGCCCGGCTCTAGACCATGTGGGCCAGGATTTCTTGGCCTCCAAGATTGAGTATGAAACCATATGGCTTCTGCAAATATCGGATGCCAGCTAAGTCACCAAATATAAAATATCTCTGTATGTGCAGTGCCTTTGGCAGTTTCTGGCACAGTATGCAGCTTAAAGATATCTGCTGAAAGAATGAACGAACCATTATTTTATCATGAAATACAATCATAGGAAGGAATGAGGTACAAGGAGAATGAGGCTGAGAAGGAGGAGAGCCAATATGGACAAGACTATTTTGCTGCTGGGCATGACTGTTCAATCCACAGATCACTCCTCCGAAAAGCTGGACAAACCAGCTCAGAACAGCCCAGGATGGCATGGGGAAGGGAGGAAGAATTTATCCCAGGCTCCACTTGGTCAAAGGCGCGCCCCCCTGCATCTTCAGGTTGTGCATTCCAAAGCATGGGCACCTCGTGGGTCCCGCAGTGGTGTCAACACAGGAGCCCGGGTGGGAGATAAGAGGTGCTGCTGTGAAGCTGGTCAGAGCCCATGCGTCCCCAGAGCATGACACCGGGAAGCTGACAGGCTCTGAAGCAGAGCATAAAAGGCGTCTGGCACAACGGATGGAAGTTACTCTTTAAAATCATCCAGCCATCATGGGTGGGTCTTGGACACCAGAGGATGACAGTAGGGGAGGATTTACAATGTGGGGTGTTCTCACACTCGATTCCTGCTTAGGTTCTAGGAACACGGTAAGCGTCAATAAACACTGCCTGGTTGACAGCCTAGGAGCATCTGAGCAGTCTGGTGGGGTCCTGGGTCCCCAAAGGTGGAATGTGATGCAGGGGAAGTGAGTGTGGGGATGTCAGCAGAGACTGTGGGCAGAGAGAGGCTGAAGAAAACCTGATCCACTTCATCATTTTGTCTGAAGCCAAGTCTCCTTTGAAAGATTCCCCACGTCTTCTCCTTTGTTCTGAATCTCAGGCTAATAAAATGGCGCTGGCACCCCTTCCAAAGTTTCATCTTTAATAAGAGCTCCTAAATCATTATAAAAACTACTAAAGGCCCCGATAATGGTCTTGGTACTAAGGATCAATAAACTTGACTTTTCACCAGACTTTCCTCAGAGCCAAGCATCGATTTCTTTGTTTTCAGAGTATATCGCAACCGCCTATGTTAGGTCTGTTTTTCTCAAAATAGACACCGGGAATAGCTCTGATTTGCTCTATACCTTGTCTACAGCTGGCAGGCGTCTTCTGGAGAAAAATGCTAGTATTGTGATTTGCCTGTCCATTCACATTTTATTACTCCAGACATTTTCAGCAATTTTTTGTTTCCTCTTCAAGAACCATAAACTTGAAAGGCCAAAGACACTCCAGGACATTAGTTCAACACCTTCTTTCTAGGCGCAAGGACACAAAAGGCATTGTTATAAGAGCTGGTGTATTCACCCCTCTTCTGTCCCACTCCAAAACCCTCTCAGTCGCTCCTCAGATTTCAGCCACGGCAGCTAGGGGCCTGTCCCCGCAGGCTGTGAGCAGCTCTGCACAGATGCACCTAGACGTGGCCTCACCTCGTCCTTCAAAAGGGATCTCTTGCTTCCTGCCCTGGTCATCTCAAATCTCTGGCTCGATTGTCCCAGGAATCCACTCTGCACTGGGACATGCACAACCCAGCAGGTTGGGGAGTTAGTGCTATGGGATCACTCTTGACCAACGGGAATCTGGAGCCAGTGAATAAATGCCTCCCCATGTCATCCGGGGCAGACAGTTCTGAGATGCATTTCGAAAACTCCCTCAAAGGTTCCAGAGGGAATCAAACAGACAATGTAATCGTGCATTCTTGTGTTGACTTTTCCTCTTTCTCCATGTCACTCCCCCATCCTGCCTTTCTGCTCCCTGATACGACATTTCCATACAAATTACCTCTGCACAAGTTTTGGTATCTGGCTCTGCTTTTGGGGGACCTTATGTTAAGACAACTGGGTGGCAGCCTTAGATTGGATTTGCAAAGTCTCACACACTGGATTCATGCTCCAGGAGCACAACACCCACAACCAGCCCCTTGGCGTACCCATCACCCCTATACCAGGACTCCTCAAGTGCAGTGATTTGTGTCTTCTTCCCAAAGCCAACAGCGGAAACAGGCCCAGCTATTCCCGACACCCGTGTCCCTGCCTTGTTGGGGTTTTCTTATTTATCCTCTTTATACAATGAGGGAACAGGTTCAGAGAGGCCAGATAACTCATCCAAGATCTCACAGTGAGAATTCAAATTAGGATTTGAACCTAGTCTGGCAGGTTCAAAGCCCATCATCTGTCTATAGCACACTAAGAGGAGCCAAGTCCTTGTTACTGTAAGCCTTGAGCACCTCTGTCTTCCACGGGTATTCCCTGAAGATCTAGAGGACAAGACATGTACGTCTGGATGTGCAACTTCACTCTCTCTCTGCCTTATTTCTTCTCAGGATGCTATATTTGGCTTTCCGTCATGTCAGGGAGCACAAGATGTCCGATCAGTCACAGTTATTGACCCTCGAAGTAAAGTCTTTCTGCTTCACTGCCTAGAATTTTCTCCCATTTTCTTCTTCCTTTGGGTCACATTCTTTCACCGTGAAGCTTCCTGCCTTAGCTTCTTTTTCTCCTTTGCCTCACTGGAAACACATCTGCAGACTCCCCCGGTGCATGAGTCACAGCTTGGAGAGGCATTTCTCAGCCATGTTCAACTGCCCCTCAAGCTTGGCTACCAGACAACTGAAAGGAAAGTGAACATAACACAGCCCGTGGGGACCACAGGAAGAGTTGGAGCAAGCACCTCTTCTCTCTGGCCCCCTCAGGAGCCACCTTGATGCCCTGTGGCACCAAATCCCCAATTTCTTCTCAGACTCTAGACTCCAGGAGGAATAACCAAATCCTATTATTTTATCTGTTGGCCTCATTGCACTCTGTTCACAGAACTTCTTCACAGAAAAGAATATTGTCACTTTGTTTGCCTTTTTTTTTTGGTGGAAATGAGAACTGATGTCCTTTCTCCCCAAGTGTAGGGACGAGGCAGTAATGCTAACTCCGAAGGTTGGAGAAAGAGAAATCCTCTGTGCGTGGGTGACACAATCGTGTGGTCTCTTCACTAACAGGGGCGAAGTGGCAGAGAAGCCAAATGCAGTTCATCACCCCAACTCTGAGCCTCCTCAGGCAGCACTGAAACAGGGCCTGCCCGGGGCCCACTTCCTGCCAGCACCATCTGGCAGGTGCCAGTGTTTCCCAGCCATGAACCGGGCTGGGCAATTGCCTCAAATCATGGGGTGTGTCTCTGAAGTCCTCACCCCTGCCATGAGCACAACTGTCGCACAGAAACCTCTTAGGAAGCTAGAAGTCATTCATCTCCACGGATGACCCACTCCACAGAGCTTGGCTCACAGGCTTATGGGGTGACTTAATCAGAAGAGCTCATTTCCATGTTGGGTGGGTGCCATGAGTGAGGAACACATGTTAGACAGCTGAAAGTGACCTGGGCCAGACCTCCTATCAGCCTGGCAGCTTGAAGAGTTCCTGAACTTTATTTACCTAAGAAGACATGCGGGCTGATGTGATCTTTCCCTGTCACATTGCCCGCTGTTTCTCAAACCCAGCACAATATTACTACTACATTTAATGCCACATATACGAAAATATAATATGGCTTAGCGTCTTTTCTGCCTGTGGAAAGCTCTCTTTTCATTTATCTAGGAAGACATATTTAATGCTGCATTATTTCATTTCTTTTTTTTTTTTAAAGATTTTATTTTTATTTATTTGACAGACAGAGACACAGTGAGAGAGGGAACACAAGCAGGGGGAGTGGGAGAGGGAGAAGCAGGCTCTCTGCTGAGCAGGGAGCCCGATGCGGGGCCTGATCCCAGGACCCTGGGATCATGACCTGAGCCGAAGGCAGACGCTTAACGACTGAGCCACCCAGGCACCCCTGCATTATTTCATTTCTAATTATGCTTATATTCTGTACAAACTGACTTACGTGTAGTTTTTTGGTTTAATTTAGAAAGATAACACACAACCAGGACTCTTGGAAAATCACAAGGTCCTTAAGGTCTTCTTTTTTTCCTTTAAAGATTTATTTATTTATTTTAGAGGGAGAGCACATGAGTGGGGGAAGGGCAGAGGGAGAGGCAGAGGGAGACTCCTCAAGCAGACTCCCCGCTGAGTACAGAGCCCTATGCAGAGCTCAATCCCAGGAACATGAGATCATGACCTGAGCCGAAATCAAGAGTCGGCTGCCCAACCAACTGAGCCACCCAGGAGCCCCAAGGACCTTAAGGTCTTTAGGTGTGACAGAACCAGGATTATTCTTCTACCTTTACTTGAAATGATCACTCTAAAAATGGCCCAAAGGCTGTAATAAACTGATATTTCAGAGACATATTCATGCTCCACACTGAAGGATACAACACTTAACTGTAACTGGCATAATTGGTTTATACAGTAGCTACATTTTATCATCCTAATGGCAACCCATTGTTTCTTATGGTCTTCTCCAGAGCCAGGACTAAAAACAAAGGCCATATCTCTGTTCCCATAACAAATACATATAACTTTCTCTCCTTCCCTGGGTTGTCTTCTCTTAATCAGAAATCAGAGTCTGTTTCCAGTCTGACTAATTGGACCAAGCCCTCATTCAGTTTCTAGGTTTTTAATTCTATGGGTTTTTAGGGGAAGAAAAGCTATTCTCACTCTCCAGGCAAGGTGGGTTGGGGCAGTGGCAGCACAGGCCCCACAGGCTGGCCGAACTCAATTTATAACAAGAGGAAACCTCTTTGGCTGCTTGCAAAGAACAAAATCATGAAGGCTCCTGTATGTTTTTTATTCGTATCTCTCCTTTTAGCTCTACCATTATTGTTCTGGCAAAACACATAGAGATGGACAGTTTGGGCCTTTCCCTGAATGGCATGCAAAAATCCTTTAGCTTCTTTCTGGTGAGAAAGCATCAGGCTACAGGTAAAGGCCACATGTGACTCCTCTAAGCATGTGGCATGGCCTCAACTAAACCATTTTGGGTGAAGAGCAAGACATTTCTGTCTAGTTCAGTGGGATCATTTCTTCAAGGCGTGTCCGTACTAGGAAGGTGGCTATGAAGAAAGGTTGCCATCCTATCACTTGTAGCAATGTTGACTTTGGCATCCTGGCATGGGGGGCGGGGGCTAGGCTAGAATGGGCTGTCATTACAAGAGGAGGCTTATGGTTTTCTGCTGTCTCCAAGAGTCACTGCACATGGCGTGTGCTCTAGGGAAACTTAGATAATGCTTTTCTTGAGAATCTGAGCCAAAAGAGACAAAACCCAAATCAGATCCAGCACCCTTTTTGTCCCCAGGTGCACAAAGCCTCCGTAAAAAGACAATCTCCTACTCTCTTCGAGAAATACCAATTATTCTGTGTGACTCACACCACTTTATGTTTAGAATTGGCTGTCCGGCCATCCCACACTGTGCTCTATCCACACATTATACTTTAGACCATGTTATCCTGAAATCCACCACCATCCACAGAGAAAGAAAAAGGCTATCATCTTTATCTGTCCTTTAACAGACATTCCTATCAGTAAGTGTGAAGGTTCTGAGATTTTACCTTATTCACAAGCTAGTAAGTTAGCTTGCTGCCGTTCTATAGATGCCAGCAGAGGACATGCAACTCCTCGGTCAAAGACAAAGACTTTATTACATATGGCAGTAGCAACAGCCAGAGTATCCAGAGTACCAGCCGTGGTTCCCAAGGTCCCAGTTCCTACAGGGTGATATGAAGAAGGCCAGTGACCCCTGTACACTACATGAGAGGGATTCTGAGCTTAGGGAACCCAAATCTTTTATAATGGGCAGTAAGCATGAGTGCTCTTTGCTCTAGAGGGAAACATGTTCTCTGCCTTCTGGGGCTGTTCACTGTACGAACATCATCAAAAAGAGTCTAGAACAAAGGGTCACTAGAGCCTCTGCTTGCAAGATGTACAAGGGACCAATGGAGAATTTTCTCCCGGCTATCCTTTAAATTTGCTGCTGCTTAATGTGGCAGAAAGGCACACTGGGTGGCTATGCAATATAGCAATACTCTTTGACAGGCAACCGCATGCTTTCAGGCAAGGCTCTTGGCTCCGGGTCCTGAGAATCCCATGGCTTCCAAAGAGAATGTTAAATGTATATCATGACTATTGGTTACATTTGTCCATATAAAAGTATTCTACTTTAAAAAGTAATATAGGGCTTCCCTACAAATGCTCTAAATGTAACCAAATTTTAGTAAGTGTGACCACAAAACATACATCCTTAAGGAGAAAGATTTTCATTTCATAATGCTTTATTATTTGAATTGGCACACTGCACTGAAAGCTTAGCTTATTTGGGTTCTTTACAGGAGACGGAAAGATACTTATATTTGCATAAACTCTCAGAAAGAATATGAAAAAAGCTCATCAAAGAAGAATACTAACTCCAACTCAGTGGCCCTCTTTGTATAAATTGTTAATTCAAAGCTTGAGGGTAAAATAAGAAAGAACCCATTTACTCACTCTGAGATAAAGCTCGTTTCTTCCATGGTATAACATTATTTTCCCTAGGGCAGTTATTATATTCACATATAGAATCTACTTGAGAAAAAATATTACCTGTTTAACCAGAAATCTGTACAGATAATTAAATTCCTGCTTATCACACACAATTGCCCCCAGTCTTATGGAATAAATTAGTGTACATCAGAGTTTTCTTTTTTAATTAAAACTTGTATTTAGCCATTTTCACGTTAATATCTTGAATAAGTAAAATTAATCCACACTGCATTTCTTCACTTTTTAAATTAGGAATTTTTTTCCTGCTTACTCCTACCATTAAAGTGTGAACACAAGACCCTTGCCATAGAAATAAGGGTGCAATATTGCCTTTAATAAAAAAGTGCTTTTACATGAATAAAAAAGAAGTGTATTAGATTTTGTAGAATTGCCATGAGTGGAATTTAAAATGACACTAGAAATAAATGCTAGCAGAAAGCTATGCATTTCCCCACAGACAGGAACAGAAGCAGTGGATTTTATGAGAGGGGATCCTGGCGACGGACTGGCCTGTTTATTCGTGTGCAGTGCTCCAAGAAGCCTACATAGAAATCCATCAGTAAGTGAGGGGAAGAATCTGAACGTTGTGCTTGATTCAGCAGCAACCGAGCAAAGATGGCCGCCATGGCTTCGCTGGGAGAAAAACACACACCACACGTTGTTCCACGTTCCCGAAAGTGACTGAAAGATGCGGTTGCCCGAGGTTGATAGTGGACCACAGTTCCCTAGTTATTTGGGAATGCTTCACCTTTAAAATCTATCACCACATTAGTGACAAGACTGTCCCGTGAGTGTATGTGTAAATGTAGTCAAAATGGCAGAGGGGAAAGCTTGCTGATGACAGCCTGGTGAAGACATATGGGATCCAGCTCATAATGACTCATTCAGTCCCTGAAGTAGTCTAGAGGCATCTTCCTTTGTTACATGTCTTCAGTACACACAGCACTTTGTACCAGGCACTGCTCCCCTGCTTTTCAAATATGAATTTATTTTAACGCTTGTATCAACCTTAGGAAGTACTGTTATTATCCCCACTTTTCAGATGAAGAGACTGAGGCACATGGTATAAGCAACTAGTAAGTGGCAAAACCAGGGCTTGAGGTCAGGTAGTAGGGCAGGGACTGGAGTGAGGCAGCAGCTTTGGTGCAAAATTGAAGGGGCGCCAATGCTCAGTCATCCAGATACACAACACCTTCATGCAGTATTTGCGAAAACAAACGAAGGCAAAACAAACATCCGAAGTGTCAGTAAACACAGGAGGATTTCCTCCTTTGCCTCGGCCTCCAATGTGGCGCAGCTTTTAGGGTCTGTTTGAAACAATATGGTCTACAACCTCCTTTTGAAACATTGCCTCTGTCTTCATAGCTCTGACTTCAGCTTGCAATTGCACAAATGTAGCATGCTTATTTGTCCCTCTGCCCTTTAGAAGTTGGGAAACCATGAGAGCAGGCGCCTGTCTCGGGTCACTGTTCTATCCCAGACAGACTGTAGGAAGGATCTTACTGGGGCACTAGGAGTGTGTGATAGGGGGGCTGTCTGGATGTCCTATGAAGTAAGGGACCCGCCTTCTACAGGTCACACACTCAAACATAACACAATCATGTATCTGACAGGAAGAACCCACTGAAACCATCATGAATTCAAAGCTAGACAAAACTGTAATGAGTAATAATGCATTCCATTAATCAGTCAGGTAAAATAAACAGAGGCCTATGTGCTCAAATCATTAAAAAAAAATTCAGCTGCAAATAAAATAAATTAGGCTAGTGAAAATCTGACCCAGATGCTATTTCATTCTATAGCTACAGGAGCCAGCCTTTAGGATCCTGTATATATAGGATCCTACTGGATCACTATACCCCTTGTAGGAGTAGAAGGGAATAATAAACATCTGTAGGCATATAAAAGGTTTTGAGTGTGCTGGAAATCTTAGCAAGGTTTCCTGACATAGCAACCACATTCTACTTACTATGTTATCTGATTTTACATCTGAACGAGGCATTGGTTCTTTACTCTGTGTTTGCTAGAGCTCCAAATGTTTCAGCAGATAGAGCTTCCCTTATCTTTGCAAGCTATCATGAGCTTGGAAAAAGAACAGTTTTCCCTGTTTTGTAAATCTTCATTATTCCTATTTTGCAAGGAGACTATTTGGCTGGTTACCTGAAAGATTGTCAAAGGGAAAAAGACAGCAAGACAAGAAGAGCAATAGTTTGAGACTCAAACATAATACAATAGGAAAACCAACAACTTTCTTCCCAGTAGGCCCTGGATTCTGAGGTTAGAACTGGCCTCCAAGGCCTGCCGTAAGAAAACTATGTGGTGATGCTCTTGCACAGCCCCTTAGTCGGAAAAGACCAAGCACCCCTCTGCAAGGGTCTTTTTCACATAGAGGCTGCCAACTTAATAATTCACAGGTAGACAACAGGTTAAACATCAGGGTTTCACCATTAAATCTTAAATTCAAACTGCTATTTATGCTGAATTTCTGTGATCGAGATTCTAAACAGACAAGTTAGCATGTTAACAGACTTATTTTTAAGATAATATGAGCATCTCTGAACATACGAGTAATAACTATACTAATTCAAGACCATGCCATTATCTACACTCATGTTCTTAGCAGTGCTATTCACAATAGCTGAAAAATGGAAGAAATGCACGTGTCCATTAATGAATGAACAGATAAAAAAAATGGGGATATATGCATACAATGGAAAGTTATTCAGTCTTAAATGGAAGGAAATCCTGAGAGATGATGCTACAATGTGGATGCATCTTGAAAACATTAGGCTTAGTGAAATAAACCAGTAACAAAAGGACACAAAAGGACACCTTCTGCTTATAGGCAGCACCTTGAGAATTCAAATTCTTAGAGACAAGAAAGTAGAATGGTGGTTGCCAGGGGCTGGGGGAGGGAGGACTAAGGGGGGTTAGTGTTTAAGGGGTATGCAGTTTCGGGGCAACTGGGTAGCTCAGTCAGTTGAGTGACCAACCCTTGATTTCCACTCAGGTCATGATCTCTGGGTCATGAGATCAAGCCCCACACTGGGCTCACACTCAGTGTGAGTCTGCTTGTCCCTCTCCCTCTGCTTGCTCACTTGCGCGCTCTATCTCTCTCTCTCAAATAAATAAATAACATCTAAAATAAAAGGGGATACACAGTTTCCATTGGGGAAGATGTAAACATTCTGGTGATGGATGTTGCTGATGGTTGCACAACACTGTGAAAGTACTGAATGCCAGAGAACTGTACACTCAAAAATGGTTAAAATAACAAATTTTGTTATGTATATTCTACCACAATAAAAACATCAGTTACCAGTAAGAATTTTGAAAAATTAACTCTTTGCAAATGTAACATAAAACACATACTTTAAAAAGATGCAAATAGGGGGTTGCCTGGGTGGTTCAGTCCGTTAAGCTTCCGACTCTTGGTCTCGGCTCAGGTCGTGATCTCACAGTCGTGGGATCCAGCCCTGCTTGGGGCTCTGCGCTGAGCGAGGAGTCTGCTTAAGATTCTCCCTCTCCCTCTGTCCACCCCGCCCCCCCACTCACGTGCACGCACTCTTGGTCTCAAAAAAATAATAATAAAAATAAATAAAATAAAAAAATAAAAAAGATGAAAATCTACATACTTTGATGAACAGGCAGATACACCTGAAAAGAGGTTTTCAAAAGAAAAAACATTCTCTTGCCAGGACATAATGGATAACATTCATTCAAGATACACTCCAGCATACTGCCCTCTGCTCATCTTCGGAGATTACCATAGGGCAATCTGAAATAATCATTCATATATTTTTTAATTAAGTAACTTACAAACTGTGGCACCTTATTATCGGTAAAACTTTTTGTGAGCCGCCTCACACGCTGATTCCGGCATACCTATAAGCTGAAAACTGCTGGGCTCAGGTCGCATCGGGCACAGATAGGCTGGCAAGCAAAATTTAGCACAGATAAACATAAATCACTTTGGAGTGTTCAGACATGAGCCGAGCTGGTGAAGTGATTGATTGTATCCCCTCAAATAAGAATTATGGCAAAAAAAAAAGAGAGAAAAAGCTAAAAATGTCCTGGTGCTAATTTTAACTGTACGTAATGGAAATCTCATTTCCTGTTCCATATCTATAATTCTGATCTTATCAATCAGCCTCTGAGCAGAGTAACATATCTGGATCTAAAATTACCCAAGAAGGCATTTATGCCATGCTGTGAATATTTTCTGAAGAGTGAAGTTCGCCACCATTTTTAAAATACTATAATAGTCTTTAATAAAATCCAACAGGGATTAGAGGGGTAGGTTGAGTAAAATTCCTTTATTCACATTCTGTTTTGTGTGAGATATGAGATCCACATTATCTGCCATGAATTAAAAAAAAAACAAAACACCATGGGTGGGGCAGCTGCTGTTTGTTGAATAAATAGAACTTCAAAGTAGGGCTTAACACAGGTTCATTTATCTAAAAGTTCTGAAAAATGCAAATTTATACACTTTATCCCAGTAAGTGTGACTATGCCTGTTTTACTGCAGAATTACAAATGTGTTTGATTACTGGGCGCCGCCACAGCCCCCACTGGGGCTGTTATATCACATTGCCATATGCACAGTGTTATCGTTCTAAAATAAAAATTCTAGGGCGCCTGGGTGGCTCAGTCGTTAAGCATCTGCCTTCGGCTCAGGTCATGATCCCAGGGTCCTGGGATCGAGTCCCTCATCGGGCTCCCTGCTCAGGGAATCTGCTCCTCCCTCTCCCTCTGCCTCTCCCCCTGCTCATGCTCTCTCTCACTCTCTTCAAATGAATAAATAAAATCTATAAAATAAAATGAAATAAAAGTTCTAAGAAAGTCCTGAATTCTAAAACTCATCTGGCCCCAAGATTCCAGGAAATGAATCATGGACTTGCATTCCCATTTTACAGATGAAGAAATGGAGTTTCAGAGAATGGCAGTATCTTGCCACAGCCTTACAGCAAGGGCAGAGGTACTGGAAAAGGGCTCTCTGCTTCCTGTATGCCTGCCATTACCCCAGACGACAGGGAAATAACCAGGTGAATCTGGAATGTAAGGTAAGAGATTAGATATTTGGTGTTAATCTGGGTGGGCTTCCTGGCATAAGTGTTGCATGACTGAAGAAACCGGACAGACACGGGTTACTTGAGTGTGGTAGTGTGAGGATTTTCCTTGAGCTCAATCATAGTTTTTATCAATTTTATTTTCTTTATTTTCATGTCCTATCTTCATGAAAAAACATAAAAATTTTCCACACTCACAAATCAAACAGAGCCCTGACTTCTGTTTCACAATTGCTGTAGTATGTTCCCTTTTAAATACTTCTATTTTTAAAAAGGTAAAAATATGTGCTTTTATATGTAAACGTATAAAAACATTCTGGTTTTTTCTGTCTGGGAATTTGGGGGTGGGGGAGACTTACACACTGCGATTCTATGCCTCCTAAAGGAGACGAGTTTTATTTGTGATGCAGCAGCAGGATAGCTGGGCCGACAGTGTTTTAAAGAGGGCTTTCTGAGCACCAACATAGAATGGAACCCTGGCGTCTTGCACTCAGTTAGCTTCAGCAGCGATAATGCCAGCATTTACTCTCAAAAAGAAAAGTCTTAGTTCTGTCCAGGTAATTCTGATATTCAAACAACTTGATAGCAAATATAATAATAATAATATAATAAAAAGACCTAATAATATAAAAATAATGAAAGGACAGCAATGGAACCTTCTGGGCGAAGGGCCGGCCTTCCCTCAATGTCAGTGGACTCAGTATTATCTCACTCCTTTGGTGTCTCAAAATACAATTATTCTTCCTACTTGGCTAATAAGCCTGAAGATCCAGCAATTCTGGTTGCTTTCACCAGGATGAAGGGCAATCTGCAAAAGGCAGGAGGAGGCCACAGCCTCACATACGAGAAATAAACGAGACATTTAGTAGGAGGTGTAAAAGCCTCCTTTTTTTTTCTTCTTTGCCACGGAGAATTAGCGGGATGCCCAGAGCTACTAGCGTGTCCAGCATGCTGTCAGCCCATCCTATTTAGCTGCGCTCCCACCTCCTTTTAAGAAGTACTGAAATCACAGAAGGTTAGGAGTTGAAATGGAGCCCTCCCACGGAACAATAACAAATACACACAGTTCTCTATCTCACTATTTTTCATTGAACTGTCTCAAAAATCATGAGGAGGTTGATCTAGAACGCCTACTGGAAATAGTTTGACCCCTGTCCATTCATAACTAGATTGATGGGAAGAACAATGCCGTATTCTACATAATGAAATCAAGGGTCTGGCGATCCAGCTAGCAGCTGTTATAAAGAAGACACAAATGCCACCTTAATATGATTTCTTAAATATTTAATAAGCTGCATTTCAGTCTGGTCTGTATGCTCACTAACACCAGGTCAAAAAAAGATAACGAAATAATAAATTATCTTCTGCATGAAGACAGGGAAGGTAGACAGGAAAGCAAGGGGCCTATTATGCTAAAAGCTCTTAAAATGGAGGCATTAAATATACTTAAAAAGTAAATGATGAAAAACCTGTCCCTCTAAAATCCCAACAGTCTTTAGTAATGGGTTCCTTGCTAAAGGAAAGAAGTGATTTGCTGCCTCCTCGTTGGTAACACAATAAATATGATAATTACTTTATGGAACAACTTCAATTATTTTAGATAAATTGCTTTAAATGGTTGCATATGCTTCCACTTTAATATATGTGAAAAACTATAAAAAACATAAATCCACTTTTCCCCCTTAACCTGATGGAATGAGCCGAATGAAAGAAACCCGTTAACAATTTCCTCACGTCTTCAATGATACACTTGTTTACAGATACAGTATTAACTTTATATGTGACAATGACCTAAGTTCACATTTGATAAATGCCTTTGTTATATTTTAATATTTTATTTTTTGATCCTGTACATGGTGGGCAATATAAAAATGAATGCTGGGCATTCCCGAGCTCTGAGTCTGGCAGGGGACCTAAGACGGGAGGCTGTACCACAAGGTACAACCGTATCACGAGGAACAGAGTGTATGTGGTCCAGGAATGGCAGGACGTGCCATGGGATTTCTGACAAAGGCAGTATTTGGGGATTATGAATGAAAAAGATTTCATGGGGTAGGAAATATTTGAATTGGACATTGGCAAGGATTTGAAAGGATGCTGGAGGTGTCTGCTGGCCTCCCGGGGGGTTGCGGAAGGGGGTAAATAATCCGCCCACCAGAAAATGCAGGTAACAGAGCCCGGGAGTGGGGGTGGCAGCTGGAGGGGGGGCAGCTGGAGGGGGGCATGCTTCTCCAACATAACTGACATATAACTATGGAAATATCTTCATTAACAAGCAGCCACACATGATCATTGATGTAAGACTTTTAAATACACCTAGCTCTTCATCAAGAGTGGCCACCTAGTCAAACTTACACTATAAGAAGCTATAGCACAGGGAACAGAAGATGTTACTATACTGTTTCTAATGAAATGGCCAAATTGAGATTTTTAACAGCGGAAGTAAGCAAAATCATTACTGCCATGAAAAACAGGCTGGAGTTCTTTACTAATGCTTGAGATGGACTGATCAATACCTGAGTGCTCCTCTCTCCTGCTCTTTCATTTGTCTTTAAGGAAAGAAATCTTTTCATCCATGTTTTTCTCCTGGAGACATGATTATATGTTACAGACAGAAATACATAACACTCGGACAGCAGCGTTCACCTACCTATTTTTATTAGGGTTTTCTGTGTAGCTGGAAATTGTTAAGAATAAAGCTAATAGGGAGCCTTGGTACTGCTAAAGACATTTAATGCACCTCAAAATTCCCATATAAAATCAACTGTATTTTCTATCAAGTTAGACACGGACATGTTTATATATTCAAGGTTTTGTTGTTTATTGGCAACAGGCCAGGGCAACACATTCATAGACGAGATTGGTATTTTTTTCTCCTAGCAGAGAGAAGAGCTCCATCAGTCATGCTTTGAAGATTCTTCTCTCATGGGTTGGGGGCAGAAGGGAGAAGGAGAAAGAGAGGGAGGGAGAGAATATCTTACAGTTAAAAACAAATTTCTGCTTTGTAACTACATGTGATTCTAACGTCGGAACAATTTTAGTCCTTGCCAGTGAAAGATGTGCTCTTCAAACGCAAATCGGGTTGAAAAACTGGTTCTCAAACTCTATGGCTCATTAGAGCCACCTGAGATGATCTGAAGACCACCCCCTGCTCCAGGACATCAGAAGCTCTGTGGTTTAGAAACTCCCCAGGTGATTCCAGTGTGCAGACACGATGGAGAACCTGTGTTTTAAAATGCTTCTCTGTACCCTACTCTCTACGTATGTTGGCCTTTTGTAATCAAATGTACAATTGTCCGTAAAAATGAACAAACCATGTAAGAACACTGCAAGGAAGTCAGCTTTACTGATTTTATTGCACAAACCACTACATTTTGGGGAAGAGCTACATCTTGGTGGGGGCGAGTTAGGATTTTAGGATTCTTTAACTCATGAGTGGAAGACGATTACATATCTGTAGCATGACCTAATGGGTGAATCCCAAGGTATTCTGCAAATATGCTTTGTGTGCTCTGCAGCTGAGCAAAAAGAGGACAACTACAGTAGTCATTACAGCCGTAGGTGAAAGGTGACGAGTGACACAGAGATGTACAGACGGAGTGCCATGATTGCTGGGAGGAGGCGGAAACCGAAGTCAGTTCAGTCCAGTTGAAGGTCCTGGCGTTTGCTGTGGTCTTTGAAGCACTCGTTCCAGGAAAGGAAAAGGAGCAGGAGACATAAACTGAGGGATGCACACGGCAAACAGAACAGTTCAATTTGGCCGATGCAAAAAGAAGTAAAAGGTGATACCGTTGGCAAAGGAGATTGGGGCCGCTTCTGGGAGGATCTTTCATGGCTATGTCTGTGGTTCTGGGATGTGCAGTGACAGTTTCTCTCGTGTCTTACTCGACCTGTCTGCAGTGTGTGGCCCCGCTGCCCACTCGCTGCCCTCTCCTCCCTCAGGACTGACAATGTCCTTCACTGTCCCGCCCTCTGATGTCCTTTGTAGCCCCCTTTAGACTTCTCTTCTTCCACTCATCCTGCATGCCTCTCATTCCCAAAATTCTATCACATTTCTTAAAAATCTCCTGTCCCAGAGCTCCACTCTACCCTGTCTTCCTTTCTCACAGGACAACAGTGCAGTTCTGAACGACTATCATGTGCTTGAACCCCAAGCTGCAACCTATAGGCCACCCACTGTTCTTTCTCCTTCTCCCCCACCTTAAGAAGGCATCAAGTTCAGTGGGTCTCTCTCTCCAACCTCCCTCTAATGCTCATCTTCTCCAGGTGGTCCTACTGAGGCTTCCTGCCTCCAACATCAATATCTTCCTCTCCATTTTCCACATAGCTTCCAGTGCTTTGTTGCAAAATCCTGATCACGTAACTCTCCTGCTCAGGTCCCTGGGTGGGTCCCAGGTTGATGTCCAGACTCTCTACTTAGCACATCCGGTCCCTTCTGATATGACACTTGCTCCCTTCCAAAGTGATCCCCGCCTGCACACATTCTGGGTTCTCGCCACTGCAGCCACCTGCTGTTTTGGGTCTTCGCACCTACCTACACCTTGTTCCTCCTGCCTGGCTCATGCTCTGCCCTTGTCACTCCTCCCTGGGAGCCTTCGGAGACTCTCTGCTGAGTCCAGACGTTCTTCCTTGGTGCTCAATTCATGGTTCACACTGAACAACAACTGCTAGTTCACTTGTCTGTCCCCAGGAGGAGATTTTGACTCGCATAGACAGACATCTACTGGGAGCCCTCCATATATCACTACTCTTGTTTACAAGTCCGTCTCGGCTGGGAGCCTGTAAGAGCCTCACTGGGGAGGGCAGGAAACATTTCCCGTTCTGCTTTGTGTCTTTGCAGTGAGCGTGGCGCCTGGCACATAATTAGCACTCAACTGGATGAGTGGCTGACTAATCAGAGTTGGGTGGCGGAAGGGCTCACTCAATCTACACATGGAGTGACTGACACAGCAATGTGAGCAATGGGCTGGTGGAGACTCAGACTCAGACACAGAGGAACAGATGCTTCTCTAGAGTCAGGAGCACTGATAAAATCGACGATGGTTTCGTTAACTTACTAAATGAACTGGTTTGTCTAGCTGGACCATCTGAGCTTAAGTCCACCCAATGGCTTTAGTCCTCTGTCTTCTCTCTGAGTCTCAGTCATTGGATACCTGATCACATCGTGTCTTCCACATGGCTGCAGAAAAACCCTGACCTCCCACCTTTTCCTATTCACCCCATTCCATTCCGTTAGAGCAAAACACTATACCATGAGTCCTCCCAGGAAGAGCTGTTTGCATTTAATTGGAAAAACAATGTGCATTTGTTCACAAATGCCAGTACTGGCTCCATCAGGGGTTACTTATCAAGAAATGTGTGATCAGTTTCAATCTGTTTCTAAAAAAAACTTCACAATGGGTTTCAATGTGGATACTTGATCTGGTCAGTGCTTCTCCCAAAGAGATACAATAAAATTCCCAGCTTGCTCAGAGAAAACAATGGATTTCCCAAGGATAACGGACTAATTTGGAGACGGGGAGGAATTTACATTGTTATTAGGTATCTTCTGAAATTGCAGGTCCAAACTGTTCACGGGTACTGTTTGACTGAAACCTCACTGTACTGATCTCTCCCAGACCAGGACCCTGATTGCCTTACAGATAAACCTGTCTAAAGGCATCGGGGGCTAGGAACAAAACTCCTTCTGTATACAGTTATCACTCACTAAGTTTTGTCAGGAGTTAATGGCTGGATGAGAGGACAGAAAGATGGGTTTCTCCTGCGCGTGTAGGCAATCTTCAGAAACAATCTTCAGGCGCTCCATCATGCATCTCCTCCTGTGCTCTCTCCCACCCAGTCAGCTAGGGAAGCTCAACACCCATCCCAGCCCTGCTACGGCAGCCCTGCTTCGAGGCTCCCCTTTCAGAGCTGGCTTCACAACCATTAGAGTTCACACATGTTCCATTCCTTGGGAACGCAGGTCAGCAAACCTCTTCTGTCAAAAGTCAGATAATAAATATTTTAGGCTTTGCAGCCTTACCTTCTCTGTCACAACAACACAAATCTGGCATTGCTGTGTAAAATCAGCCATAGACAGTGCTACACAAACAAGCAGGGCTGGGTTCCAGGAAGCCTTTATGATGGACGCTGAAATGTGAATTTCATGTACTTTTCACATGTCATGAAATACCCTTCTTCTTTTGATTGCTTTCAACCATTTAAAAATGTAAAAACCAGGGGTGCCTGGGTGGCTCAGTCAGTTAAGCGTCTGCCTTCAGCTCAGGTCATGATCCCAGGGTCCTGGGATCGAGCCCTGCGTCGGGCTCTCTGTTCAGTGGGGAGCCTGCTTCCCCCTCTGTCTCTCCATCTGTGCGCGCTCTCTCTCTCTCTCTCCTTTGCAAAAATAAATGAATAACATTTTTTAAAAAAATAAATAAATAAAAGTGTAAAAACCATTTTTGACTCACAGGCCATACAAAGAGAGTGCTGGATATGGAGCACCTGTTTCCAGATTACTGGTTCAGAGCGGCACCCGCCAGCCTTACCCACAGGTGTAGCGTTGGTTGTGAAGGACACCGGACCATTTCAGAAATCAAATTCAACCTCACTGGTGAAGATGATGACAGAGGTTCAGGGAGATGACTCCTCTGAGCAGGACAATACTCACTGAGACAAATGAAGCAATGGGGGTAGAGGAGGGAGGGAAGGAAGGAGGAGGAGTGGGAGAGCAGGGAGAAGCAGAGGAGGAAGGAGCAGGAAGGGATGAGACAGAAGAGGAAAAAAAGAAAGTTTGGAGGCAGAAGAGAAAGTATTTATTGAGTGATTAGTATGTATCAAACATTCTCCTAAGCACTCTGTATACCTTCTTTTATTTAATCCTCCCAAATCCTGTGAAGTAGGCATCATCCCTCCCATTTTACAAACACTGAGCTATTTATAAATGGTAGGATGATGCTTGGAGGCCAGGTCTACGTTACTCCATGGCCCACACCTCTGTTCCACTCGGGTGTCTACAGAATCAGCTATGTCATTTCTATTATTTTTATGCACATCTTATATAGTGAAGTTCCAGTACACTGAGTTTTTAAGTCTTAAGAAATCCTAAATAGGAAATTTTTGTAGCCATAGGAAAAAAGGTTTGTTCATTCAAAATATTTGCTAAATATGTTTTCTGACATTGAAATCCATTTATTAGCAATGGGTGCTCAATGGCACATGGATAATGTGCCTCAGCATAGTATTCGAGAACCCTAAGTAAGCTAATGTAAATGGGTCTCCATATGCCCATTAGTTTAGATTCAATAAGAAACTTTTACTTTAAGCTCACTTTACATAAATTCACACATTTATTGTATTCTCCTCTCTCTGCTCAAAAGCATATATATATATATATATATATATATATTAAAGATTTTATTTATTTATTTGACAGAGAGACAGACAGAGCAAGAACAAGCAGGGGGAGCGGCAGAGGGAGAGGGAGAAGCAGGCCCACCTCAAGCAGGGAGCCCGATGCAGGACTCGATCCCAGGACCCTGGGATCCTGACCTGAGCCGAAGGCAGACGCCTAACTGACCGAGCCACCCAGGCGCCCCTCAACAGCATATTTCACTGGAGACATGAATTCTCTCTCAGGTTGGCAGGAGCTGAAATTATACTAGAGCCTGTCCCCTACTCCTACCTCACCCTCTAAATGCTTCTTGGGGTCACTTAGCGATCAGGGGGAGCCAGGGAGAGCTCATCAGTCTTCCCAGGAGCAAGAGGGAAAGTTTCTCTCACCCACAGGATGCCGCATAACTAAACTTCCGGGCCGTCACTACTGAATTCGCTTATTTTTATCTCTGATGCAGGCATAATCTGCCTTCTGTGGGAGAAGATACGAGTTATTTCTTCAGCCACATGTCATGACTCAGACCTCGGGTCTCTCTCGTTGCTTGCAATGGCTTTTCTCCGATTCTATTTTCTTTGTGGGGCACGATGGGTGTGCAGTGGTGAAGATCAGCCTGCTTGGATTAGCACATGCAGTGAATCGGGCTGGGACTTCCCCCCAACAAAAGTTATCTAGAACTCAGGGTGGTTATAGAACATAATCCCCTGTTCCAAAGAGAAGTGCAGAATAACCATGGCAATAATTGGAATACCATGATCAAAGAAACTTGGCATTCCACTAAAAATCCTATATATACTGCCCACAGCATACACAGAAAAAGTACGGACTCTCTGCCTTTTGGTGTAGTTATTTAGATACCAGACATATGCTTGGTCTAACTCATCTTTGTTTCTCTTCTCATGATTAGCAGTGGCTATCAGGGCCAGGCACACAGCAACACCCAAGAAATGACTGTTGAATTAAATCAAATCAATAGCTAACCTCCCAGAAGCTAAGGCTTCAGAGCCTTATCTGAAAATTCCTCACTAGCAGGAATTTTGACCTATTATAGATAAAATTCTTCTAACTGAGTGGTTCTCCAAGTGTGGTTTCCAGACCACCAGCATCAGCATCGCCTGGGAACTTGTCAGAAAGACTGATTCTTGGGTCCTACCCCAGCCCCAGTGAACGAGAAACTCTGGAGGTGGGATGAGACTGTGTACCACAATAACCCTTCAGGTGATTCTGAAACACAGTGAAATCTGTGAACCACTGTGACCTCATGAAAAACAGTATTGTGGGATTCCTCCCTTCCTGAAAAAGAAGCCCATGAAGAGGGAGAGATGCATTTCCCACATTTGGGGCAAATTTATGGCGTTACTAAACATACATGTGGAAGATTTTAGGTAATAGGTAGGCTTATTCATTAATCTCCTCAAATTTTAAGGGCTCTATTTTGTCTCAAAGGTCAACATTCAGTGCTAAACCCAATAAATTTGTCAGATGGAAGAATAATACTATCAGGAGGTATGTATCCTTTTTGCTCTTCCCCATCTTGTTGCATAAAACATGGGCTTCACCAGCAGTCAGACTGAAAGAGGGAGGACTAGGGGCACAATCTAAAGAGGGAAGAGCAGAAGGCAGGAAGGATGTTATATCTTGAACATAATCTATGGAGTGCCGCCATATTTCCCCAAGTCACGAACCATCAGACTTCTTTGTCCTGAGTAAAAATCATATTACTTCATTTAATGAACTCTTTTCCAAGTTTCTGTCAGCTGAACACCATTCCTATCTGAGACAAAAGCAAAAAACCATTTCCCTCAAACATTAGAAAGCAATCATTTCTTAAAAAGTTGAATCAGCAACAATCAGCTCAGGACAGAGCAGGGTCAACAGTACGGAACAAAGCAGGCATTTCTACTCTTTGTGATTACAACTGTCTAAACATTTCTGACAGATTTCATGTGGTAATGTTTTTCTGAATGTCATCTTACAGAAGTTAAACAATAAAGAATGAAACTCGAAACTTGAAAAAGCCAATCAAAGAAAATGAACTGTAATCGGTTTTTTTGGAAGCTAAATGGCATCAACATCTGAATATCCATTATTCCTTTCGTCATTTCAGCATTGTGTGCTATCATTATCTGCTCTTTCAGTGTTCTGAAAAGGCTTTACAATCTGCTGATCGTCATCAGCCAGCTACGGAAGCCACAGAGCTCTGCAACACGGCTGGACATGGCAAATGTAGAAAAGATAGTTAATACGGCAAATGGGCTTCTGCTGCCAGATAAACGGCATTACAAAGCTGAAGTCACAGTGCTCACATCTGGGCACTTTCAGGGAGCAGTCTGTACGTGAGCATGAACAAAACTGCCTGGGATTAGTCACATTTCCAATGGTTCCACGGAGAAAACTGGCAAATCCAGAGTCTAGTCACTCAGCTACCGGCAGATGAAATATACAAGATCAAAAGAAAAGAGCCGTGTTTCTGGGCAACCCCTTTCTCCATATACCTTTAATCCAACACCAAGTTAATGTGTATACATGAGTGTTTGGAATTAAACATGCCATGGAAATATTTTATTATTTCCTGCATTTACTTTGGGTAAATACGACTTAATTTGACTCCCTTCTGAGTAATTAAAAATGCATTATCTCAATGGAAAATAGAATTAGTTTCATTATGCAATTTATTTTTGAATTAAAAACAGCCAGATAGCAAGCAAATGCTCACAGGTCAGAAGCCTGATGATACGTAATTTGAAAACCAGAAGTTAATACAACCTAATGATTGGCAATAACAACATAGAGAAAGACAAGTCAATTCCAAATAGTTTGTCTTTCTCAGACGTGTCTTTCTTGACAGTTAAGCATAGGTCATAAGGACTAAAAAATGACAGTAACACCAGTGTTTTAATTTTTTTTTTTTTAAATTTTGAACACTATGTTTTTTTTAAAAGATTTTCTTAAATTTTATTTATTTGGGAGAGAGATAGTGTGTGTGCGCGCATGGGCACTAGCAGGGGGGAGGAGGAGAGGGAGAGGGAGAAGCAGACTCCCCACTGAGCAGGGAGTCCAGTGTGGGACTCAATCCCAGGACCCTGAGAACATGACCTGTGCTGAAGGCAGAGTCTTAACCGACTGAGCCACCCAGGCACCCTGAATGCTATGTTGTTTTTTTTTAAAGAGTAGTTTTAGGTTCAAAACAAAATTCAGAGGAAGGTACAGTGATTTTCCATGTACTCCCTGTCCCCACACATGCATAGACTCGCCCATTATCAACATCTCCCACCAGAAGGGTACATTTGTTACCACTGATGAACCTACAATGACACATCCCAATCATGCAAAGTTCATAATTCATCTTAGGGTTCACTCTTGGTGTTGTACATCCTAGAGGTCTGGACACATGTATAGTAAGGTATATCTATTATTATAATATACAGAGTATTTCCACTGCCCTAGAAATCTTCTGTGCTCTGTTCATCCCTCCTCCTTGCCCCCAATACTAACGTCTGGCAACCACAGATCTTTTTACTGTCTCCATAGTTTTGCCTTTTCCAGAATGCTTGGAATCATACACTATGTAGCCTTTTCAGACTGGCTTCTTTCACTTAGTAATACGCATTTAAGGTTTCTTCATGTCTTTTCATGACTTGGTAGCTCATTTCTTTTTAGCCCTGAATAATATTTCATTGTCTGGATGTACCATGGTTTATTTATCCATTCACCTACTGAAGGACATCTTGGTTGCTTCCAAGTTTTGGCAATTATGAATAAGCAGCTATAAACATCTGTGTAAAGGTTTTGGTGTGCACGTAAGTTTTCAACTTATTTGGGCAAATACCAAAGAGCAGGACATGCTGGATCATATGGTAAGAATACATTTAGTTTTATAAAAACCTCCAAACTGTCTTCCAATGCAGCTATACCATTTTGCATTCCCACTAGCAATGCTGAGTGTTCCTCCTGCTCCACGTGCTCATCTACATTTGACGTCGTCAGTGTGCTGGAGTCTGGCCATTCTGTCTCGTTGTTGGTGAGTTTTTTCTTTTTGGTTTCTTCTTTTTTTAACTGAGGTGTAATTGACGTACAACATTATAGGCGTTTCAGGTGTACAACATAATGATTTAATATCTGTATATATTGTGAAATGATCACTACAATAAGTCTAGTTAACATCTGTGACCATGCATGGTTACAGAATTTTTTCTTGTAATGAGAACTTTCAAGATCTACTCTCTTAGGAACTTTAAAATAAGCAATACAGTATTATTAACTATAGTTGCCATGCTGTACATTATATCCTCATGATTTATTTATTTTATACCTGGAAGCAGATACCTTTTGACTCCCTTCCCCCACTTTGCCCCACCCACCCCTTGCCTCTGACAACTACCAATCTGTTCTCTGTATCTATGAGCTTGGGTGTTTTCGTTTTGTTTTGGCTTTTTGTTTGATTTTAGATTCTACATATAAATGAAACTACAAGGCATTTGTCTTCCTCTCTCTGATTTCCTTCTCTTATCATAATGCCCTCACGGTTGTTACAAATGGTAAGATTTCATTCTTTTTTATGGCTGAGTAATATTCCAGCGTGTGTGTGGGGAGGTGTGCATATCTCACATTTTCTTTACCTATTCATCCATGAATGGACACTTAGGTTGTTTCCAGTCTTGGCTATTGTAAATACTGCTGCACTGAACATAGGGGTACATGCATCTTTTTTGAGTTAGTGTTTTCATTTTCTTCAGATTAAATATCCAGAAGTAGGACTGATTCATCATATGGTAGTTCTATTTTTAATTTCTGGAAGAACTGCCATACCGTTTTCCATAGTGGCTGCACCAATTTATAATTCCAGCATGAAGTGTGCACAGTGCACAAGGGTTCCCTTTTCTCCACATCCTCACCAATACTTGTTATTATTTGTCTTTTTGATTCTAACAGGTGTGAGGTGATACCTCATTGTGGTTCCAATTTGCATTTCCCTGGCGATCGATGATGTTGAACATCTTTCCCTGTACCTGCTGCCCGTCTGTATGTCTTCTTTGGAAAAATGATTATTCAGGTCCTCTGCCCATTTTTTAATCAGATTTTTTTTTTTTTTTGGCTGAGTTGTATTTCTTTATATATTTTGCATATTAACTCCTTATCACATATATGATTTGCAAATATTTTCTCCCATGTAGTAGGTTATCTTTTCACTTTGTTGACAGTTTTCTTTGCTGTACAGAAGCTTTTTAGTTTGATGTAGTCCCAACTTGTTTATTTTGCTTTGGTTGGCTTTGCTTTTGGTGACAAATCCAAAAAATCACCACCAAGATCGATATTAAGGAGGTTACCGCCTGATTTCTTCTAGGAGTTTTATGGTTTCAGGTCTTATATTGAAGACTTTAATCCATTCTCAGCTGATTTTTGTGTATGATAGTGGTCCAGTTTCATTCTTTTGCATGTAGCTGTCCAGTTTTCCCAGGACCATTTATTGTAGACACACAATCTTTTCCCCATTGTATTTTCTTGCCTCCTTTGTCATAAATTAATTGACCATATATGTGTGGGTTTGTTTCTGAGCTTTCTATTCTGTTCCACCGATCTCTGTGTCTGTTTTTATGCTAATACCATACTGTTTTGATTACTATAGCTTTGTAATATGGTTTGAAATCAGGGAGTGTGATGGATCCAGCTTTGCTCTTCTTTCTCAAAATTACTTTGGCTATTTGGGGTCTTTTGTGGTTCCACAGAATCACTGTTGTTTTAATTTGCATTTCCCTGATGACATACCAGGTGGAGCATCTTTTCAATGCTTATTTGCCATATACATATATTCTTCGGTGTATAGCCAGTTATTAATTATAGTTGTTACATATATATTTTTATTGTATGTAAACGAGGAGAGTGATCAGTATTTCTTTTGACCTTGCCTGAAACTAATACATCACCACAATTCTTGGAGAGGGGAGGGAGAAGAAGGAGAGAGGAGATGTAGAGACGAAACTGTATCACCCCACAAGAGGAGCTGAAACCTGACTACACTCTTAAACTAAAACATGAAAAAAAGTACCTGAATTGTAAATGGCCGTAATTTTCTTGAAAGAATAATGCGCTGGTGTATAAAGAAGACTTGACTGGAATCACGAAGTCTTTGTTCCGAACTAGTGGTCTCAAACTAAAATGCTTATGGGGGCGGGGGGTGAAGGGGGGCAAGCAGTTAAAGAATGAATCTGCCTAGTGAAGGAACAGAGACTCAACCTGCTTATCGGGCGCAGCTGAGGGCCTGCGGCTCCGCTCCAGCTGTGGTTGGGGAAATACCTACCCAGGGTTACCACACCACCTGATTTGTTTTTGAAGCCATAAACTCAAATTTTTACATGAAGTCAACTGTTTTTAAAGCGGTAGCAACTAGTTTAAAAGTGCTGTGTGGTTGCAGGACTCTGGGGCCAAGCGAACACATTCAGGGCAGATGCAGTCTATGCCTTGCACTGCTAAGTGGCTATGGGTCTCCGTGGGGCTGGTCCTTATCTGAAAACCACATGTCCAAGCTTTTCTTGGCACCCGGTGCCTATTCTGGTCCTCTTAGGTAATAAATCTCTTTACTTGTGAAGAAACTAGAAACGTTAATTCTCAGTAAGTTAGAGCACTGAAATAATACCAAAGACAGACAGCACTGTCTCACGATGCTGATGCAATCTGAGTCTTAGTGACTTGATTGCTAATTCCGGAGTATAATTTACCTACAGAAATCTGTGTGATTAAATATGCCACATCTAGTTAGGGGGCACAACCACCAAACAAGAAGAGACATACAATAATTTTCAATTTTTGAGAGGTATGCTTCCTGGTGGTCAAGAACACCCAGTGCAGCCAGCACATGGCCTGGGTTCAAGGCCAGGTCCTCACTTATTCCTGTGACTTATGCAACTTACTTAAGGTCTGTTTGCCTTGATTTCCTCACGTGTAAAAATGGGAATCACAGTTCCTACCTCATCGGGTAATTACAAAGGTTAAGTTAGTGTAGAGCTTAGAATGGTGTCTGACACAGAGAAAACATCCGGAATTAGCTGTTGTTATTCCTACTAGCATAAGACACGTTAATAGCTAATCCACCAAATTTCCTATACTGGTTGAGCTAGCATTTTACTCTAAAACATCTAAAAGAAAGTAAACCCAGTCTTTATTCAACCAAGGCCAAAACCAATGGTTTCCCTCAACAACTCCACTGGCAACTTGTAAATGAGGACCTAACACGCCACGATTCATAGAAATCTAACAGAGGTCAACTTAGGAAACGCGGGTCAACGCGGTGGAACAGGGGCCATTCGGAATCAAAGGGTGTGAACGCCTCATCCTCCGTTTCCACCCCCTTGTGATTAATTAACGGCCTTGCTGCATCCACCCACCAGCTGTATCCTAGCTCACATGCCTGACCCCAACCGAGGACTACAACAGTATAATGAAAACTGTGCTTCTAATTGTCCAGCGGGCGATCATGGCTTGGCTAAGAAAGGCTCTTTTCACTCTCCTCCTTTCTGATTAACTAGATGGCTTTATAAATCCCCTTAATAAGTTCATTTGTGTAACCCAAGGCAAGCTGCCCTTCCTTCCTGCTGCTAAGAGGGCTCAGCTGCTTATCTTTGGATGTGACCCATCAAAAGAGAATTGTTAAAAAAAAATTTTTAATCTGCTAAATTGACAAGTACCACCGATCTCACAACTCCCCCAATTTAGTGAGGTTTTCCTATATCATAAAGGAAGTCTAGGTGCATGCAGTAAATTGAGAGACAAGCAGAAGTCTTTTCTAGTTCATAAAAAAGCCATTACGACTGTCTCATAAGCAGTGGATTTGGTAATTGCCAACAGGTCCATGTAAAGTAACTAATACTTACACTGACCTTCATCATTTCTAAATGGGTTTCACATGCATTGTCTCATTCAGCTCTCCCGACACCTCTGTCACATCGTACTATTATTGTTAGTCTCGTCCCACGAGCAAGACAGCTGAGGCACAGAGAGGTCAAGTAACGTGTACAAGATCACCTGACGACTGAGTGTTAGATGTGGGCTTGGTTTCCGGTCTTGTGATTGTAGATGGAGTGCTGTTCCCCGGATAACACGGTGGGCCAGCGATCCACCTGTTGTCTTTCAGCCCCATGCCTGCCCCACCCTGCTTTGTACTACCAGGGCCTGGAGTGTGCAAACTAAATTTCCACACACGCCTTTCCCAATCGTCTTCCCATTTGGTTCTGCTAACTAGAGGTACAGGTAGGCAACACGAAAGCGTGACGAAGACAGAAGAGTCCTGGTTTGGACTCAGGATGTGGTGGTTGATGGCAGTTGCTGTAGTCGCAGTGGGGCAGGTGAGATTCTGGACTCCAGCAGCCCAGAAAGGAATGACATTTTTTTATTCGTTCCAACCCTGGTTGAGACAGCACCTCTTGAGTAGACCCAGCAGCAAATGCACCTGTCTCAACTCGCGCAAAAGTGGGGGCGAGTTCATGGGCTCCAGCCCAGGGATGTCAGCTGCTTCTACTCTAGGTATCACCTCTCCGTCCCTTTTGCACTTCCAACATCCCTCCCTCTCTTTTCTGTGGCTCCAGCCTTTCCAATCCATCTCCTTGCTTAAAATACCTAACGTGGCTTCCATTTGCCTCTGTACCTGGTCATATATATATATATATATATACCTGCTATGTGACAGCCCTTTGGGAGAAGGATATAAAGCAGAAGACGTTGTCCGTGCCCTGACAAAATACGTAATCTCTCTGGGTAACAGAACGAACACATTCAAACCAAGAGCAAACAAGACAAACTAGATTCGGGGTGCCTGGGTGGCTCAGTCGTTAAGCATCTGCCTTCGGCTCAGGTCATGATCCCAGGATCCTGGGATCGAGTCCCGCATCGGGCTCCCTGCTCTGCAGGAAGCCTGCTTCTCCCTCTCCCGCTCCCCCTGCTTGTGTTCCCTCTCTCGCTGTGTCTCTCTCTGTTAAATAAATAAATAAAATCTTAAAAAAAAAAAAAAAAAGACAAACTAGATTCAAGGGCTCACGAGGTAGAAGGCAGACTATGTGTGCAGTGGGGCAAAGTACTTCACCACAACCTCTACTTGCTCAGTGCACGGAGTGGGACCCGCACTTGTGTTCTTCCTCCTCTGGCACGCAGGCTCGTCTGCTCTCAGCCAGTCCAGAAGCAGCCCCTCAGCCAGCCCGCCCTCTGGTCTTCCGAATCACTTCCCCTTTTCTGGACACGCTGGGTTTACACTTCCTGCGCCGAAGCCAGCTCCGGTGCCAAGCTGTCTGCTCTATTCTTGTTCAGTTTCCTGTTCATTAACTTCTGGCTCACTGTAACATCAGCATCCCTTAACCCACATTTGCATCACCATACATAAGAAACTTTTTGTCTAAGGCAAAAAAGCCATGATTACTACACATTTATAATTTGGGACAGAACTATTAATTACAACAGAGTAGGAGAAAAAGTGATTAGATGACTGTTAGGCTGTCCAATTTTTTCAGCCCTCATTAGATCTCCTGGCTTCACTTTTTTCTCCTCTAAAGTCGGAGAATTCTATATCATGTGGGATCAAGTTTTATTTATTTTTAAACCAACTCCTCCTTACTGAGGGCTTATTCTCTACCAGGTCCTTTGCATACGTTTAAGTCTCTTCCACCTCTCCCAAACTGAATGTCTTCCCATGGTACAGATGAGCAAAGTGAGGCCCACAGTGGTGAAGTTATTCCTCCATGTTTCTTACTTGCTACTGGTAAAAGTGGGACTCATGTTGTCTGGTTAGGTTGTCTGCCTCTTGAGCCTGTGCACTTGAAAACAAGCGAAACCATCCATTTCCATGGGTGAAGAACAGCATTTGTGACAAGCACCACGGCTCCCCTGTGGTCAGTGTGCCATGCTGTGGTCAGCGTCCTATGTCGGGGGACAGCATCACAGGGCAGAGCCTCCTCAGGGCACTGAGGACAGGCTTAAGCAAAGGGGCTCCGGAGCAGCTTAGCTCCTCTCTGGGTTATCACGTGGGATTTTGCACATGACTTTATTTGAGAAGGGCTCCCCTGAACCTGGCGAGGGAGCGCACCGAGCTTGCACTGAGTTCCCAGAGGTGATCTGCAATACGCAAAGGCTAACTCTTTGTTTCACATGCCCTTCGGCCTGATGCCCCTTCACACCCTTCAAAATCTTCAGAAGGACCGAAAAAGGCAATTAGAGAACCACAGGTTTTCAAGCAACCGGCATCCTTCTATCCCTACAACTAGTGGACAAGACTGGATTTCCATAAAATTATGGAATGGGAGAAGTTTCTCCATTGTGCTTTCCATTGGTGCACTTTTTCTTACTCAGGTGCTAGCTTTTCTCTCTCCAGTCAGGCACTGCGTATCCCGATATCTTTCCCTGGGAAGAGCTGAGCTACGGAGCCACAAGGCATTACCTACGGATGAGACTTCAGAGGTTGCATTTTGGCAGAGATGGAAGCTCAAAGTCCCTGGCATATGGGAGATTATATAGGCCACTCAGGTTGCCCCCACCCCATGTCTGATGCGATTGAAGCAGTAGCCACACAGTAAATATAGAACGGAATCGAGGAAACAAGGTCTGGCAGGTGAGGTTTAGGTACTAGCCAGTAGGCTGGGGTGTGTTTTTAAGAGACAGGGAGGTTATGGGGGTGGGGTGGGGGGGCTCCTAGCATTCTGAAATCACCACTCGGATGCAGCGTCAGGGCAGGCCTTGGGGGTTGACAAAGATTTTTACTGTATTGATAGGAAACACTCTGGCTTCACTATTCTTACCACAAAACACAGACCCAGCAACTGGGAGACTGTTAGGAATAGTGTTCTAATTCATATGGTCTCTTGTGGTTTCACAACTAGCAAATTAAATGAATTATAGAAAAAAAACACTCTAAAAAATGATAATCCCTCTCCCCAGTACTCTGTTTCCCTCTACCAGTATAGACACTACTATGTCTTTGGCAGAATCCTTAATGTTATTTATATCTTGAGCAATGCGCTATTTTCATCTAAAAGAGAGCACTAGGCAAAAAACTGAACGTCTTTGAGGACAAGGGTCTTTACTTAAAATATGTGTGTCTGGGCCCGTTGAGAGCCTCCTCTGTGTCACTGCCAGGAATTAGTCACCAGCCAAATGCCCAATCAGTTTTTGTAAACTTATGATTCGCTTTCATCCCAACAAAGCCCGTGTTTGTCACTAGGATACTTGCTACTCTAGCTACTGGTTCGAGGATCAGTGAAATACTTCAAAGATTTCGGGAACAGTTTCTGTTCTTTGCGAAAAGCATTTGTTCTCCCCAAAACAAATGCTAGATTTGTTCGTTTGCTCCAAAAAATGAGAGGAACATTTCTTTTGATTGTTTTCCAACTCCACCTCTGCATTCAACAATGTAAAGCCGCACCACCATTTCCCCCAGCTAGCAGAAGCTGTGAGTCAGCGGAGGTCTACACCATGACATTTCTGAGCCTTGGGGAGTCACTGTTACGCCAAAGTGAGACAGGACATTATCTGACAAAGGGCTGAAACTTTGAATTTCTGTAAGTCTTCATTCATTCATTCATTCATTCACTCATTGAACAAATTAAGCACCCCTTACACGCCAGGCACTATTCCTGGTGCTGGGATACATTAATGAACACAAGAGGCAAAAGTTCCTGCCCTCATGGACTTTATAATCCAATGGAGGGAGACAGATAGTAACAAAAAATAAATCGTAAATTAATATAGTTTGCTAGGCGGTCAGTACTGCGAAGAAAAAAATAAAACTAGAGAGGGAGAGAGGGGTTTCAAAGTCTGTGTGTGTGTGCATGTGCACAGGTACTCTTGCTCACCACAGGATCAGAAACCAGCTCACCAGAACGTGGTATCTGAGCAAAGGCCTGAAGAAGAGGCAGCAAGCTATGGGGACACAGGCAGGAAGAGTGTTCTAGACAGAGGGAACCTCAGTGCAAAGGCCCTGAGGCGGAGTGTGCCTAGCTTGTTCAAGGGACATTGAAGAGCCAAAGTACTAAGAGCAGAATCAGGGGAGAGGAATAGGAGTGAGGCCAGGGTAAGAGCTTTGACTTTATACAAACTTCATTAGGATACAGAGAAAGGTAAGTAATATCCAGAACGAAACACTTGGAAATAAAGAGATAATGAGTACAATGAAATACAAATTTAAATAAAATGCATGGTGCAAAGCCATACTTTATTCCTGATGATCATATTTCAAGGAAAAAATACATATTTATCATGATCCTTGTCTAAAAGGTATCACTGAAATTATCATCTTTTTTTTTTAATTTTTTTATTGTTATGTTAATCCCCATACATTACATCATTAGTTTTAGATATAGTGTTCCATGATTCATTGTTTGTGCATAACACCCAGTGCTCCATGCAGAACGTGCCCTCCTCAATACCATCACCAGGCTAACCCATCCTCCCAACCCCCTCCCTTCTAGAACCCTCAGTTTGTTTTTCAGAGTCCATCGTCTCTCATGGTTCTTCTCCCCCTCCGATTTCCCCCCCTTCATTCTTCCCCTCCTGCTACATTCTTCTTTGAAATTATCATAATCTTAAGTAAGTGGGAGATTTATGAGTAGATAGTTCTACTGTGTGGTGATTTAAGGGATTTGTGGGCCCGGGCTCCCCTGTCCAAAATAGAGAAAAGCTTGGTGTGGAATTATACTACTTGGATTGAATGAGAGGATTTCGTTTTCCTTCCTTTAGATCTTCAGGGCCATTTATTTTTCTAGATTCTTCTATTAAAACACAAACACTGGGGGCACTGGGGTGGCTCAGATGGTTAAGCATCTGCCTTCAGCTCAGGTCATGATCCCAGGGTCCTGGGATCGAGCCCCGCCTCAGGTGCTCTACTCAGCGAGAAGTCTGCTTCTCCCTCTCCCTCTGCCTCTCTCCCCTGCTCCCTCTCTTTGCCTGTCTGTCTCTCTCTCTCTCAAATGAATAAATAAAATCTTAAAAAAAACACAAACACTGGGTCAGGATGGGAAGGGGCCAGGACAAGAGTAGGGATCACATCCAGAACAGGTATCAGGTAACTTCTTTCACAAAGCAGCAGAGAGTGAGACGCCTTTGAAATCTTATGTGAAGAGCACCTGCAGAGGTTCCTCTGGAAGAGATCTAGGAAGGGAGAGGTGGGACTGGAGGTCGGGGGGATGACAAGGTACAAAAAGCAAGTTCTATTCATGTGGACAAATGTCATACCTGTGAGCAAACCACACTGATGCCAAAAATTCCAAAACCTTATTTTTTTTCCAGATATAATCAGTCACACTAGGAGAAGAATGCCCAGCACTACTATTAAACCACCTTGCTTGGGGGAGGCATTTCCAACCACATTGCATCATTTGGCCTAGAGGTTTTTTCTCTCTCTGTCGCAGTCATTTACTCTATACAAGGTGCACAAACACGGAATGGATATTTAGAACCACAGGTGTGCTGTAACAGCCTTGACAGCCTTTAGATTTATTATTTGATGTGAACGGGCAGCAAGGTAACAGCTTCGACCTCCATATGAGATCTTACTTGTCACGTACACGCAGCGCGCTGACCAGGGCTCCCAAGGCCAAGGGCTTCACTTAAGAAGTAATGAAGCATTCTGGTGGGCACATCTCCCACTCAGGCAGAGGTGGAGTGGTGAAGCACAGAGGTCCGGAATTCAACTCACTTGGTCTGAATCCCTGCTCTACCATTCACTAGCCACGTGTTCATGGGTGACATGAACCTCAGTTGCTTCATCTATAAAATAAGGACAGTTACTGAGGGGATGTCATGGCATAAAACACGTAAAGTGCTTAGAACATGTGTGACACTTGATAAGCCTGTTTTTGTAGTAGAACATAATGGTTTTCAGAATAAGTCTTCCTGGGAATACTCAGTTCCACTATTTGTGGACGACCGTCTGCATACAAATTTAATACTTCCACAAACTTCTGTTGACCTATTGTATAGGCACAGGCTTGAAAAAAACCAAACCTGATATATTAAAAAAAGTGCTGCTTTGGACATATTTTGATTATTCTCAACTGTTATTGTAACACTGTGTTAATTTTACCTGATTAAATATTGAAGAAGGGCCATCACCATTGGGAAGACATTAAAATATATGAAATTAAACGAATTTGTCTTTATGGAATAGGGCCTCAGAGGATCCCAGTTGCTATTTTTACAATAAACATCTATTTTCTAAAAAGGCCACTGTGTCATACCTATAGGCCAACAAAACGGAGAAGTATCAGACAAATGCATCCCCGGGTAAGCGGAGACCTTTCAAGAAAATAACTTGCTCCGTGTTACTTGGGCTCCCCTCGGGGCAACGCTGAAACAGGAACAGGTCAAACCAATAGCTCCAGACAAGAATGGCAAAGGTCTACCCTAGCTGAGGCACAGAGGCCAGAAGGACATAAAATTTGTATCAGATCTGGCTTTACCACTTAGAGTGTTTTTCATTTTCTTTCTTAATTTATTGTAAAATTGAAATGATGGTGCTGATTGTGTGGCACTAAAAGGCTTTAGGAATCAAGAGAAGCTCCAGCATGAAAAAGAAATGTCTTTGCATTCAAATAATTTTGGCCAAAATATAATACTGTCAACTCAAGTAACAGAAACTCTTCTTTAAAAAACAAATTCTGTTTTACTTTACATTTTATTCAGGAAACAAATTTTACTTTGATTGAATATGTATCTCTATGGAACTAGAGTTCAGTGACTCATAAAATCTCTTTAGAAATAATTCTTTGCAACAAAAAAAGGAAACTGTAGAAGAGTCTCTATATTCTATAAATAGAGGTAAAACGTTAATTACAATGAAGGAGTACACAAGGCACAGCTCTATAATGCCAAGAAGAGAAAGCATAATTTTGATTTAAAAAATGAATTTAAATTGTAATGAACTCTCTAACATCACTTGCAAAGAATTCTATATAATCTGAACAATTTAAAATTAGTGCTATTGTATATCCTAACAAAACATTTCCCATTCCTTTCACCAGGAAGCAAATTACTGACTGAAGATAAATGTAATTTCATTACAGATGCCAAAGTGTGTTATAGGGCCAGCCAGATTGAAAACAACGCAAGTAAAATGTGGAAAACAAATCAGAAGGGTTTTTCCACAAAATTTATAGAAATATTTAAAGGTATTAATTTTCCAGACAATAGGTTCCAAGGCCCACATGGGTCACCAATATGACTTCTAGAACAGGAACTAATGAGGAACTGGTACCAGGCACCCGGAGACCATTAGCAACAAGACTTAACATTAACATCTAGAGCTGCAGAAAGAAGCAGGCTGCCCCCACCCCCCCGTGCCCCCCATGCATGAGCCACATAACTGCTTACTCTCTCATGTCATGATTCTGGAATAATTAAAAGGAGTGTCACATCAGATTTTGGGGCTTTCTCTGCTTATCCTGTGTACATGAGAAATAAAAGAAAACTTAGGTAATTTTTCTATTTTTTAAAACCTGCAGTTCTTCTCCATGTGATTGACTGAAGAGAAGATGAATGGCCAGTGGTATGAGTTTTGATTACCCAGGAGCTCAAAATAAAAAATGTATGAATATAAATTATGATTTGGGCATTTAAAATTATGATTTGAGGCATTAATGATGCCAGAATTTGTCCGTAAGTACACGTGAACTCCCTCTGCAGCCAACTCATCACTTTAGGATAAAACTTCTGAGCCTTGTGATTCATCTTAGCACACGCCCTAGGGTTAAGCCATCTTTCATCTACAAATATGAAAGAATTATTAAAATGGAAATGTTTCGTGGAAATACCACCTCAGTCATTTGGCATGTATCTAAATGATCTCCCTTTCCAAACAGTGACCACGGGACAAACAAAACCACCACCACGAACATAACAAGCACAGAAACAATGCAGCTCTTTCCCCCCTTACACTGGACTCAAATGTGTCTGCTTAGTAATAATGACATATTGTCCCATGTTATTGCTTCAAAAAAATGTTTCCAGTGACCCTTGGGAATGCTATGTACTGTTTTCCTTCAGTTTTGCCCTTGGCAAAATTTTCTTTGTTCAGATTGCTCTCTGAGAAAGTCATTTCAGTCTTTATTGTGTACATTCTAGGTCTTTCGGTTAATAAGAGTTTTTGACCTTTTGGTTTCTACAGCCAGTTCTTCTCTTGGGCATGATTGATGGCATTAATTCTTCTTGCATGTGGTCCGTGGGAAACCACCCCCACCTCCTTCAAATAAGTGCATGGATTCTGAGGGCAACCTGGGATGACTAGTTATCATTGCTGCCAACTCAGTTCTCTGAGTTTCAGAGATGAAACTCACCTAAGGCAGAGATGTCTCCACTGAGATTGTGTTCAGGGAACAACGGGACAAAAGCCTAGCTGGGTTTAAACAAGACAATGAAAGGCAAGGCTCTGCTGTTCTCCAGCTGCAGCCTGCTTGACCCCTGACTGGCATGTCTGCTTTGCCATTCTCGAGGCCGCTCTCCTCATTTTGGGGTCTCTGTCCTTATGCACCCACCATGGCACTAGCTTCTTACCTGCTTTCTTCATCTTTAATGGGGTTTCATGAAATTTTCCTAAAATATTGATGCCAAATGAACTTTCTTGAAACAACGGTTGGACAGACATCACTTCTCACTCAAGACCATAACAGGTTCGTAACTGAACGTAATTCAAACTCCGTATGTTACATTCACAATCTGACATATTTCAGACTTGGCATATTCATGACAAAACCCTATCTTCTCCCCAAAAGCAGCCCTTCTGCCTTTTCTTTTCTATTCTGCTCAGTAGCACCACCAACCACCCTGGGTCTCAAGCCAGCGGTCGGGCCTTGCTTTTCCTCATTTCTTTCCTAATTGGCAGACGGGTCCACTCAGTATGCCGAAAACTTGCAGCTCCTTGGCAAGGACCCTGCATCAGCCTCTCCAGCCTAGCAGCTCTCACCTCCTGCAGGTTTCCGGCTTCCCATTTCACCCATGTATGCAAGTTACCAGGGCATTTGTTCCAAACTCAGATCTGATCACGTGACTCCCTTACTCAAAATCCTTACGTGGAATCCCACAACCTATCCCAAACTCTTGGCCCAAACAATACTCTCCAACGTGCCTTCACAGCATCTCCAACTTCTTCACCTTCGGTCATACCAGGGCACTCACAGTGCATCGACCGCAAGGCTTCAAGGGGATCTACTGTGACTCTGCTCACAGCTGGGACATCCTTCTACACGTCTGCCTGCAAGATGCCTACTCATCCTCAGTGTGCCTCCTGCAGGATTCTCCAGCTGCCCCCATGCAGAGCGGTCACACTCGCCTCTGTATCACCATTACACCTTCATATGCATACACACACACACACACAAACACACAAATATATACATTGTTATTATTTTTACTTTTGGGGGCTAATGGCTGTTATTACTGTGCTGGATACATTTCATGTATAGCTTGCTCCCTACCCTTTGATGATGTCTGAAACATAGTAGTTCATTCATGAAGGAATGAATGAACAAATGTTTATTCATTCATTAAAGAAAGAAAGAAGGAGCAAACACCTCTCCAAAGTCACTTTCAACCGCTTCTTACTTAGGTCTACTTTCTGCTCTAAATTTGTTTATCTGTTTTTTCCTTTTGCCGTGCAAATACCACATTTATCTCCCTCTCCTACTCAAGACTTGGCCATTTCACCCTCTAGAATGGCTTTTCTTTTCTTTCCTCCCTTTTTTTTTTTGATTTATTTATTTATTTATTTGAGAGAGAGAGTGGGAGAGGGTCAGAGGGAGAATCTCAAGCAGACTCCCTGCTGAGCATGGAGCTCGATCTCATGACCCTGAGATCACAACCTGAGCTGAACCTGAATCACGACCTGAGCCAAAACCAAGAGTGGGATGCTCAATGGACTGAGCCACCCAGGTGTCCCCCCCACCTCTGGAATTTCTGCTCTTTTTTTATTTAAAATTTTTCTGAACTAGTTTGAGAACCATTCTTCCTTCAAGGATCAGTTCAAGTTCAAATCAGCCATAAATCTTCGTCAATCTCTATCTAGTGGTCACCGCTCCTTTGATGTCCCCGAGCACTTTCAGCCTGTACACTTAACAGTCAATAATGCTACTCTGTGCTTTCCTTTGATGTGCACGGCTCCTATATACGTGTGCATGTGAACAGTTGATTTCCATGTATACAACGAAAGAGTACGAGTCACTGAAGGGCAAGAGCCATAGTTTATAATGCAGGCTGCATTCTCAGAGCCTCTCATGATTCCCTATATATAAAAAGCAATCAATAATTGTTAATGAAGATGCTCAGCAGATAGGCACTATACGTAGGTCTCGTAAGTAGTATTTTATTTGTATTAATGAAACCCAAATAAGTCCAGAATAAACTTTGATTTATTCTGAATAAAGTGGTGAGATTCTAGGATTAGGTATCAGCAATGGCCCCATAGGTCATTTGGTGGTTACTGAACACTCTACTTGTGAAAAACTGTGTTTGACTCTCAGCTGAGGGGAATGTGTTTTAGAAAAGAAAGTCTTTCAATTGTTTACTCTTTGTAATAAAGATCTTTCCATGCCCTTCCATGTCCACTTGAGCACATACTGGATCAAGGCAGCTACATTTCAGTAATAAAAATAATTTGGACAGGGGCGCCTGGGTGGCTTAGTTGGTGAATCATCTGCCTTTTGCTCAGGTCATGATCCCAGGGTTCTGGGATTAAGCCCTGCATCAGGCTCCCTGCTCCTCAGGGAGCCTGTTTCTTCCTCTCCCTCTGCCTGACGCTCCCCCTGCTTGTGCTCTCTCTCTGTCAAATAAATAAATAAAATCTTTTAAAACAATAATAATAATTTGGACAGAATCAGCAAGTCCATTATAATGTAGATATTTGAAATCTACTTTCTTACTGAACTTGTGGGCTGCTCTACAGAAGAAAAATCCTGGTGTTCAAAGGTTGTTTTCAGGAAAATGAAAATGCCCATCAATTCGACATAAAGCAGTTCTGGGTAACCAACAAACATCAGCAATACATTTGAAGACCCGGAGAGAAAATAAAGGAGAAAGTTTTCCCTGGGGATGACTTCTGGGTTTGGTACATGACAAGTATTCATTTTCATTCAACAAATATTTACAGAGCATGAACTAAGTACCCAGGATGGTGCGAGAGGCTGTCTGAGATGTATTTCTTTTTTTTCCTACTCCTCTATGGCAAGAAAGCTTTTAAGAGCCTTCAAAAATATCTACCAGTCAAATGATTTATTATTTTGCACAACAAATCAATTTGAAGACCCCCCTTTTTTTATATTAAAGCATATCTGTCACTGGATTCTCTAAAACAGGGAAATGTTATATAACAGAGAAATATTTTACAGGACACTTGGAACTTAGATGCATTTTCCAGGTCATTTGAATAATTTAAATAGTTTTGTCTAGTTATATTTGTCAAATTCTTTCTCAGATTTTCGGAGGTTTTTTTTGTTTGTTTATTTATGTGGTTGTTTTTGGGTTTTTTTTGCCCCCGGGAACAAAGTCATTTGGGAAACTACATTAACTACATGCTCTCTGTGCTTACTGACAACAAAATAAATACAAACTTGCAGAAACCATTTCCCCTGCTCTCCTTCTCCATGTGGATTGTTCTCTGCTTTCCATTCTCTCCTTTCATAACCTGTTCCTATGGCCTCTCCTTCACCAGGCTAACAGCTTCTGTCAGCAAAGCTTTTATTCAGTACAGTATCAAAAGCTTTGCAGAAAAACGGATTAATCATGTTCGCTGCATCTCTTTGTTTACCCTTTCAATTCTTGTAGAATTCAAGCTCACTAAGAAAATGCATGTCTAATCACAAATGTGAAGTCCCTCTCAGTTATTTCCGTGCATTTCTCTTTTAAACCTATTATTTTATGTTTAATTTATTTATTTAATTATAATTATATAATCAAAGGTTCTCTGAAAAATCAAGTAGAGCGGTTTTCCCAAATAGGTGTTCCATATCATTATAAGAATTTAAACACATATTCTGTGTTCTTTGAGTTCCAAAAGAGAAGTTTATGTCTGCCAATGCCAAGGACGTGATTCCACATTTTACTTATTTATTTTCGACAAATATTCCTTGTGAGACAGATGTCTAAGCATTTCTAAAACAGTAATTTGGGGTTAGATGTCATTAAGCAAATAATAGAAGTCATGTATTCTATGAACCGCGAAAGTAGACCTTTCTTGTAGTCTTGTCACTGCTAAGTGTAAATGGAATGAAGAATCTTCACTCATCTTATTCCTGAAAATATCAGAATGCCATCCTTCGCCATTAATTTCATGCCAATAATTAAACGGGATAAATACTGGTGACTTTGTCACTTCTGTGTATAATAGTTTCATACAGTAATTCTCTAATACATAAAATTCCCCACTTGCTCAGGATGAACTTGTTCACTTTGCTTTTCCCAAAGTTGAAAGTAGTTTTTCTCAATAACACTGATGGTTTCCTCTGTTAAAATGTCTCATGGCTTGAGGCCTCAAGGCACAGTGGGCAACACCACGGAACCATTTCATTTACACTCAGACATTCTCTCATCATTTGAGAACATGGCTTTCTCATCATTTTTGTCATCCTGCTGAGAATTCTAGGGTCAGAAATTTTTTTAAGTAGCAGTAGAATTCTTATGTCTCAAATAACATGTGAAAGATACAAAACAAATAAAAAATGTCACAAGCTCATCTTTTTCGAACAATTAGCCAGGCAGAACCTCATCAAGATGAGCCTTTCCAGAAACAATTTCTATGAAAAGAATAAGTGGCTGGATGGGAATCCATCATACGGCAAGCAAAGTCACATCCCTGAATGAAGCTGCCCGGACAGGGACTTAGCCTCGCTGGGCCAATGGGAATCCCTGTCTCTGGGAAGAGTGGGTTTCCAACCGAGATGCCAAGTTCACCACGTGTCTAATGGACCGTCCATTTGCATCTCTCTTCCTGGATTATTCAAGTGAAAATTGCACTCTGTAAGTATTTTCAGCTTTTTCTCTTGATAAAAACTTTGAGAAAACACAAATGAAAATCAGGGTGGAATCATCCATGGGACAGGCAGAGGGCACCAAACACTTGTTCAGCTAGAAGAGCACTCCTTCTATGAACTTCAGAGTTGATAGCGTCTCGGGCTAGGTTATAGTGTAGGACACTTTTGTGAGAGGACAGTACTCCTGTGAAAAGTCGGCTAGGTCTATGGTTTTATTTAGAACGGCACTGGTGTGAAATACACACACGGAAGACCCAGGCACAAATGGGCCCGTGTGCACGCCGCAGCGGCCTGCAGGGAGGCCCGTCCTGCACCCCTCAGGTGCAGTCTGGGCTTAGGAGGCATTGCAGGAACACATTAATCAACACGTTCAAGGAATGCATTAATCAACACCGCCACTCGGCTGGCATGCCCCATTGTTTAACCGTGCATGCTAACGAACGCGAAAGCAGCAATATGAATGTGGAGTTCCACCGTGCTGCAAGAAACAAAACCCTTTTCACCACCGGCCCCATGCACCATATCCGACTCGACTCTTTCAATAGAAATCGTTCTCTCCTGTATGCGTGCTAGTTTATGGACTTGCTTTCTGCAACAGTCAACCAGAAACAAAGACGCTTTACAGACCAGCTAAGTTTGACAAAAGCTGTAGAAATGCCTTCTGCAGATATGAAAACTTGCAGCCTTCCAAGAGATTTTTTTTTCTTTGCCTCACAAAACAGATGCTGCTGTGAAAGGCAAAACAAAACAAAACTAAACAAAACAAAGCAAAAAAAAAAAGAAGTCCAAGCATCTATTTGTGTATGTAGTCAGATGTGACAGCAACATACTGCATCACCAGCAGGGGCCTGCGCCTGGCCTTCTGCTCCACACTGGGCTTCATTTTCCTCCTGGGTAGTTCCCTAGATAACCCTCCTGTCAGGATTTGACTCCCTCCAAAAGCAGCGAGGGATGAAATGTCCAGATGCTGGAAGGAAGGGGTCTGCTACAGCACCCACAGAACCCAGGCACACATCTCTACCTTTGTGGACCTGAACACTTAAGGCTTTCCGGTGTAATCTGACCCAGTAGGTTGTGGCCTACAAGGTTCAATAAACATTAATTTTGGTCATGAGATTGCTGAATGTCAAGGTCCTAAGTCTGAATGAGTAAGGGATACCATTTCTAATTATCCTTTTGCATATGTTTCCTCTCAGAGGCAGAGTGATCTCGGTAGAGGTTGCACTTGCTGGGAACAAGGGTTAGAGGGCCGTGCCCCTCCCCCCCCGGAGTGGTCCAGTTCTAGTGATTTCAGTGAGCCCCCAAGTTAAAGTCCATCTAGCCTTACCTCCCCACCAGCTCTAGCTCTAAACATTTAAAACTAAGTGTTGTAAACATTTTAAACTAAGCCAAAAGTGCAGCGGGGAGAACAAATCTGATCCCGTAAGTATTTGCAAAGAGCTCTTTGCAAAGGTCACTGCACCAACCCTCTGGCCTGGAAATGCTAAGTCTCGACACAGTTCCTATATGAGAATGACTCAGGCGACTTTCTCCTTCCAGTTCGGAAGCAGATCTTTCTCCCCAGCAGAGCACAGTTCGAGGAGAGCAGAGGAACACAGGATGCTGGCAGGGTTCCTTCTACTGACTACCAGCACTGAGCGTCACTGCCACCAAAACACGCTGTGACCTTTCTCACACTCTGTCACCCCTGCCCAATCTCGCCCCTCCCACAACCTCCCATGAGAGGATGCCAAAGTCCTTCTTCAGGTACCTTTCTGAGCCTTCAGAGACAGCTCTCGGGCTGAACAGCTGGAGGAGTGGGAGGGGGATTGGGTGTGTTTCCAGAGAAAAATCGTGGTGTTTCCCAAGAATTATGAGGACAGGATGCAAGAGGCAGAAAGAACTTAATCAATAAAGGCCTCTCAGTCACAGGGGCCAGAGTAACTCAGAGATCAACATCACGCCGTGTATTGTAATTCGGCCCCCCTACATGTGAGATTTAATATGCTCCCATCTGATCACAGGTCACAGGGCGTTACTCAGGCTCCAAAGGGTAATGGGAAGCTGTGGAGAACACGGGGATGGAAGAACAGAACGTTCTCTCTCCCAGGGGTTCAGGGCTGAGCCCTCATTCCCTGCCAGAGTGGGCCGCGATCACGATGGAGGGACCGTCCAAGTGGGCCAACGTCTCAAGAGCTGTGGGCACTGCATTGAAATCTGGAGCGTGCCCTCATCCTATACCAGGGTGAAGAGAGAGGAAGGTAGTAAGTACAGGAAAAGATCGTCTGGTTTTCTAGCTGACCAAATACCTAATCAATTCTAACTGGTATAAAACCATGAAGAGGTAGGTGAATATCCTTTGCTTAGATTTAGATCCCTGTCTTGGTTTCTGTCCATCCCAGGCTTCCCGAGGAAGCTTTTTATTCATGTGCTCTTCATCTCTCATTTCATGAGGTGAGTATTCCTTTTGTGGATGATGTGTCTATTAGATTTATCTGGTGTCCAGGAGCATGAGATAAAACTTTTCGGCTCTACAATGATCCTGTAGGACAAATTTTGATAGATCTCCTTATTGTTAAGCAGTCTTAAAAACTGTAGTCCCCATAAAGAAAAACAAAACAAAACAAAACTGTAGTCCCCTTGCATTTTGCCATAAAATACAGATTCACATTTATAAATCAGCTTAATTATAAGATAAAATCTTTTTACTGTTATCAGTTCTATTACTATTTATTCAAAATATCAGTAACACTCTCCTACTATGCATACATAACTTTTTAAAAGTTAGTGCTGTGAGTCCAAAGGGAAGAACAACTTTTGGATCATCAACCAAAAACAATCATTAAATAATTCTAATAACCTGTCAGGTTTTCCTTTTCAGATAGCTTGACGAATGGGAACGAGCCTTAAGGTATAGCAGGGCAGGATTCTTCTTCAGCCTTATTATGGTTACGACCAGGACCAAACTCACACAAATGCAGCCTGAGCGCTAGAAAACCAGTTGTACAGAGTGATTGAGGGGCACCCATCCCCCACCCCCCAGCTCTGGTTGCTTCTAGAAATTCCACCATTAGCTATCCTGCGTTTTCGCCCAAGGTTTTCAAGCCAGGTAGAAGAGATGGGGAGAATTCTTTCCCTTGGAGAGAATTTACACATCGGTGTTGATGATGAAGGGGAACGTTGGTTTGTATCCATGACTGGATATCAATCAGCAGGGGTAGCACTTTCTGGAGAGAAGGAAAACCACAGTTCTGGTCGTTCACATCTTGCGGATACCACAGCACACAAGTGAATGTGGGAAAGACTACTGAAAACTCCAAGTAGCTACAAAAAAACTTTCTTATTCTAATGTCAGAGGCTGAACTCTTGAATAGCCTGTGGACATTCTGAATACAAGAGGGCTTCAGAATTTTGGGAAGCTTCAGGGCGCCTTTGTTTCAGGGAGGCAAGGGAAAAAGAACACGGGAAGACACTCAGGATTTAGTTTCGACCAGATTAAATCATTCACAAAGATAAAATGAGATATTTCAGTGGCTCTAAGAAAGGCTGACAACTAAAAGCTCACTTCAGTCATTTAACAAAAGACTAGCCAAAAATATCCACGAGAAGAATGTACTGAGAAAGGTGGAATTGAACCTTTTCAATTGTGCCTCTAGAAGACAGAATTTTAAGTCAAATAACTCTCACACAATGAATGAAAGAGAAAACAGTGCGACTGGCCAGGAAAATGTCCCTAGCAACCACGGGAGAGTGCCCTCGGAAGTGCGATGGAGCGCTACCCCTGCCTCCTTCCAAGGACACCACACACTCCTTCCGGTGGTCCCTCCCCTTCCTGGTCTTCATGGATCTTCCCCTTTTACTAGAAACCACCACTTAAAAATAAGCTCCTGCTCTTGCTGTCTTTCCGTCTCTCCTAGGTATCACACAGTATATAATCTCCAGAAGGACTTGTAATATACTGCTGATACGAGTGATTTATCGTAGGCCACTTTTACTTAACACCATTAATTCCCAATCCCCAACAACTGTGACTTGGGATATCCAGACTTCCGTGTCCCTGTGAGATTGGATGGGTCCTACTCTTCCATAGCTTTACCTTGCAGGCATTATTTTATGAATTAAGGATATTTGTTGGAGGAGGTGTGTATAGGTACATCAAAGCGTTATAAAGTAAATCATTTTACATTAACTAAGGGAGCTTTCTAGTAAAAGAGCCATTTATATGAAATGAAGGCTCTTTTGGTATTGGTCACGACTATTTAACTCAGCCATTTTGCTAGTCTTTACTCATGTTCACTTTTCAAGAACTCTTCAAAGCAGAACAAAATGTGTGCTACTTGATTTACAAAGCAACGTTCTTAGTTTCCAGGCTACTGACTTAGGGATTTCTGGGGGGTATTTTGAAGCACCATAAGAATTAGTTTTTTGAAATCAGTTTTAATACAGCACAAAAGAAGCAAATTCAACTGAGGCATGAATCATTTTCTCTTAAGCAGGAAACAACATCTGAATGGATTAATTTTAGCATTTCTCAAGGACAAGAGACAACATGCTTGCAAGATTTTCCTACCTCCAAATCTTGCAGACAATCTTCTTTTCATAATTGAAGCCTGTGAGAGTTTCTTTATTTGTTAAATAGAACCTAGGAGGGTAGAGGACTAAATATCTGAACAATCATGCTCTCATAAATTCATTACGAGATAGAGGTCTCTGAACTATGTTCCAGATCTCCAAGTAAGATAGTCTTCATCAAGTTCAATACTATAATAGCTGGCTTTTCAGAGGCATCATAGGCCTGGCAGAGTCCATTCTAGAACTGATAATTCTAAGTGACATAAATGGGAAAGGGGTGGGTAGTGGGGGTGGGGGCATTTGATTTACAAAGCAGAAAGCACATATCAAAGTAATATTTAAACTTTCCAAATAGGCTTTTGTATTATTTGGACTTCATTGTGAGATAACAAAAATTATGTACGGCTAAGTATATTTTCAGAGATTTTCTGATACCTGATTGAATCAAAAAGAAAACTCTTTTCTTGTAAATGATTCCTTATCATTTTAAATCTTTAATTCCTTCAGAAACATATTGTTTATTAGTAATGCCTTCACTCTGCTGTCTATTTTCTGAACTTTATGATTCATGATTTAGTAAGACAAAAATCTCATTACAATGGAAGGACATGAAGGGCTGGTTTTCTCTCCTGTATAATCGATCTGTCCTCTTTGACAAGCAGTATGATTAACGTTTTTGCGTCTATATTCCTACTCCCCATCTTTCAACATACTTTTTGGATTGAAAAGTATTAATTATGGCAATAATATTACATAATCATATCATTTTATGGTATAATTCCCTTCTTTACTAATTTAAACCTTTTCAGAAGACAAACCCCTACCTTTGAAGAAGTTCTTCCTGTCTGAAGAAGTTGTCCTTTTAATTCTTTAAACCAGATGTCTTCTCAGCATTGCCCTGTGGGTCGAAGAGTGGGGGAAATGTTAACAAGACATTCATCATCAATCATAGCAGATTGTCAATACATTAACTTCCATCCGACTCCCTGATGGGAAACACAATTACCAGGGGAGTCCTGTAAGGAAAGACAAATTATGAATAGATTTGCCAAAACACATCTCTGCTGGTTTCAATCAAAAGTGACAGCAGAGAGTTGGCCTAAACTCTGGTGGCCATCCCATTCATGCAACCCAGTCGAAAGCGACATGTTTGTTTCCTCTTTTCAGTTTGGGGGATAGAGGGTTTTTTGTAATGCCCTATACGGTGTGGCTAAAATACTTTCTTGCTATGGGCTCATTATTACTGTTGTTATTCTTAAAATGTTTCATTTAGTACAGTAGGAATTCTTTTGACTTTGTTTGAAAGGCCCCAAGTTCTCAGTGAGAGTCACAAAGAGACGGTGGGAGCAGCCAAGAGGAGAGGAGCCCCACCTGGCCCGTGACAAAGGCTCAGCTATGGATAATTCCAGAGTTTGACCAGCTCCAACTCCCCACTCCTCAGCCTGAATGTTTCCTTTGCAAATATTCCAGCTGAGAATTAGCCAGAAAAGGACCAGGAGTGTGACAATTGCAGCTGAGCACATTAGGTTTCATTTTTTTAGACAACCAATTCAGTGACACCAAGGGTTTTCTAAGGGAGGATTTGTGGCTTTTTGGACTTTGGATTTTTGGAAACAGAAGTCATACTATCAGACCTCTGAAAAACCTTTCAGATTAGAGAAACAAGTGTCAATTCAGGAACTCCCGACTGCATTGAAATATTAAGACAACTATGAATTGCAAAGTGATTCCATTAATAAAATAAAAAGATGTGTAATCTCAGATGTTCTTGTGTATGCGTCCGTTATAAAATATTTTCTGTATTGAATTGCAAAAAGCTTTATCTTAATGACATGCAAAACCACTCTTAATAGATTTTCATTGGATCTAATGCAATGATATTTTATCAGGACAAAAAAACTATTGTTGAGGTTAATGACTCCTCCTTGGAATTAAAACCAATTTTAGAGTAATCAAGGTCTTCTTTTCTTGTTATTTAGTTCCCTCTTTAAAAAAACTCTTTTGAGGTGTGTAGGAAAGAATTTGCAAGAATCTTAAGTCATGTCTACAATAATAACTCAATCCAACAAACTTACTGAATATTTCATATATATCTATCAATACACTGGATAAATATAAATGAGGAAAAAAGTGTTAATACATGAGTGCACCTTTACAGGTAAACATTGATTAGGTCAGCATGTGGATGCTGTCTCCTCTCTCCCCCTCCACCTACCCATCCCTCCATCTTTCCACCATCTCCCTCCCCTCCCAGAAGCTTGGCTCTGCTTCTGGCTCTGCCCAGAACCTGAGGCAGGTGGCTTAGCCCCACACCATAGGTGACATGAGAGAAACCCCTCTCTTTTTATGTTACTGAATGTGGACCTTGGATGAGTCTTTCTCTTCACCATTGCAGTATTAATGTCTGACATCGGTTTGGGCCTCAGGGACTCAAACCCTGCCTAAAGGAGTACTTTGCTACCAGGTCATTCAAGCCAGCTTCACTCTGGGGAAAGGAGTCTGTCACCTCTGCTAGCCCAGTGTACTAGAGCTCTGCACTGGGACTCAAGACCAAAGCCTCAGCTAATAATAACGTTGTTACTTTGTCTTGCTTTGTCAATGTCCACACTATAAGTATTTACTGTGGGAACCTCAAAGGCAGAGCAGAATGTAGTATTCCTGGGTTGCTGGTCAAAACACACCACCATCCTTCACCTCCAAATAATTAAGGTAAGGCAAATTTGCAACTCAAAAGGGTAGCCTGCTCCTTCCTTCTTAAAGTCTCTTCTAAGACAAGTTTTTGTGTGTGGAAAAAATCCACAGAAACAGGAAGTGGTTCAGTTCGCTGAGCCACGCCCAAAGGGAATCTTCACCCCAACTGTTTTGGTACCCCTCATCGTGTCTGTGGCATCTACACCACATTGCTGTGGAGCTATTGCTAAAAATCTACATCACAGGTAGTCGGAGGCTACAGCTAAATATTGAGAAGAGAATCAACTAAAGACACACATCAATAGAATTAATTTCACCATAATTTTTACCTGGAGGAGAAAGAGAACTCACATTTTGCGGGCTACTACCATGTCCCAGACCCGGTATATGGATTGCAGGCAATGCAGCAACTCTGTAAGTATCATTATTGCTTTGACACAGAGGCAGAAACTGAAGCACGGAGAGGTTACGTAAATGACCCAACTCGCACAACTCCCAGGTAATACATCTGGAGTATAATTCTGCTTCTGTCTGAATCCAAAAACGTGTGCCTCTCCTACCTCCTCCCATGGCTTTTGAGAGAAGCCAGGATGAACCTGGAGTGGGGGTGCTGCCGAGATTTACAGGGAGGGCAGTAGAAGTGGAGTTGTTGGAAGGAGTGGCCACACTGATGGGAAGCATGGAGGAAGCCAAGAGGAGTAGGGTCGGGGAGGCAGGAGGGTGGGCCACAAGGTTGAAACCTGCAGGGAGGGTGCACGCAAATGGGGGAACTCAGCGGCTATCAGCAGGAAGCCCCCAAAGTCCCAGCTAGTGCCACCACCTCCTGGGGACCACAGTTTCCAAGTGTCAGCAACACCTCCCGCACTATCATTCCTCTGCCCTTCTGCCAAGCATACCCTTTATTAATAACATTTCATGGAAGAGGCAGGTCTGAAAATACTACTGGGTATGGTGTGGAAGAAGATGTTCTTGAACATAAATTTTATTTTTTTATTTCAATTCAATTAATTAACATATAATGTATTATTGGTTTCAGGGGTACAGGTCTGTGATTCATCAGTCTTATATAACACCCAGTGATCATTACATCACATACCCTCCTCAATGTCCATCACCCAGTTACCCCATCCCTCCACCCTGCTCCCCTCCAGCCTTGAACATACATTTTAAAGAGAAGTCAAAGGAATGTGGTTCTTTTGATAAGCTTGAATCATTTTTAGTATAATTGAATTCAGGGCAAAATGCCCTAAAAAGAACACACATGTAATTTTGTATAGGTGGGGTTTCCCATAAACATTATGTGGGAAAACTATTTGATCTTTGCTTATATATATTATTGATAGCGCACGGCCTCATTTTTAACTTCCTTGTGATGACTGAAACCCCTGAGCCTTTGCAAAGACCACAAAAAGACTACGTATTAATTGTATTACCATGTCAGCAATTATGCCAAACATTTCTAGGGAATGAATTTTTGTTACATTCATTACTCTTGCTTTGACAACTGTGTCAATGGGCTTTCATCACTCTGAAACACATTTAGGTTGACAGAACGGGGTAATACATCATTGCTAAGGATTATTTTTCCAATAACAAAGTAACAATTCAATTTTTTAAAACCAAAATACAATCAACTTATCCTATTAAACAAAACCAGTCCTAAGTCAAAAGGTCAAGATGAGATCTGATGTAATTTAAAAGTAGCCTTCAGAAAAGATAAATAACATCTAGGTAAAAAAAAAAAAAAAGAAACCCAAAGGCCATGGTACACACGATAAACCAATTACAATAAAAGTAATTCAATGGTGCGTAAGTATGGCATTAAAAAAATTCAATAATTCAAGAAAGTGAATGCTTGCCTTACCCATGGAAAAATAAAATAATGAATTTCCTAATCGCTCCAAAGGAAATCGAACTATTAACTGGCATGAATTTTTTTGCAGGATTTTGTTTTGTTTTGTTTGGTCTGGTTTGGTTGAAAATGAGAACCTGTAACATTCAATGCAACTGAAAATCTGTTATTGCAAACATTACCAGGTAAAAAGTAACAGCAAGCAAAAACACTCAAAACCTCATTTGGTTTATACTCTCCGGCACAATCGTGAGGACATTAAAAATGCTAATATTACTCTTTGGTTTGGGCAAGGTAGATTTCTAAAAGCTGGCTTTATTGGAGATATGCATTATATCAAGCATTTGACCCTTCAATCCAATTCTGTTTTCAACTGTGACAATTTTATTTCCTGTTTACACTCTTAAAAAATCAATACAGCTGAGAAATACTTTTTAGGACATCAATTTTGAAAACCTTACATGTAACAATATAGTCATACACCTGCACTATTATGTGTTTATAAATTTAGCATTATGAAATGATGGTAATTTACAAACTTATTTTTCATCTTGGTCTTTAACAAAACTTCGGTAGTATGAAAATCATGGACTAACCCCCCCAAACTCTTCTTTTTTTTTTTTTCTTAACTTCCTGCCTTTGACATGATCCTTTGACTGAATTTGGGGTCCATTCATACTTATTAACTGGAGAGAAAAGGATAAACAAACAACCCTATTAGAATTGGCATTTCTCTTTGGTTTTTCTGGGCATGCCTGTCATCCAGCAGCCCAATTCAGCTTGGCAGGGCAAAAAGCCAAAATCATCTTGAAACCCAGTTCTCGGCATTTCAGCAACCTATGAAACAAAATACATTCCAAAAAACAGAGAGCATGGTCTGGAATAAAGCAGGTTCAACTAGTACCTCAATGGGATGGCCCCCAGAGAGCCACCTCTCCCACAGCCTGGCTCGCTGGGGTTCCAGCGACATGGGGTCCTAATGTCCAGCCCCAAGTTTAGCATGAAGTGCGGCCAACTCTTGAAGACTAGTAATCTTGCTGGGACTTGGGACCAACTCTGTGGCCTCTTAAATATCAGGGCGGGAGCAGGGCAGGGATCCCTTCTGATCGGAAATTTGCAGGTAAACCAATGTGTCATGCTTGACCTTTCAGAGAAGGGAAACCACTGATCCCTTGACAAGTCAAATTAAAAAGATTGAAGACTGCCTACCCCCAGAAGCTGAAGACTGTTTTGAGTGCCATCATCATTTGCTACCTTGTAGACTGGTGCGAACATCCAATAGTGAGCAAATTCCATTCATCTACGGCATGCTGGATATACGCCATCTTACTGTCTGTCGGGGCCCTGGCAGACATACACTGCTGTAACAGTTTATAGCACATACATGGTGCACTTCATGGTTTACTAGGAGCAACTGCCATAACTCTAAATAGAAACCCAGAATTCCAGTGTGCAGTCATGGCTAGCTGTCTAACAAAGCGCCATGCCCCCTCTCTGTTGTGCGGAGTGGTCATGCGGAAGAAGCCCCACCCCTGTCCAGAGTCTACATTTCCAGCTCCCCTTGAATCTCGGTGCGACCATGAGATGTAAAGGAGCCTCCTTGCCCAGATGTTCAAGAAGCCTATGTCTTTCCCACCCCTCATCTCTCTACTGCTGGCTGGAAGCCGATATCCATTGGGACTTTGGAAGTCCCTCGGCCTGGCCTTTGTCAACACAGTTCCCTGAGGGTGACAGGGAGAGATCCTTCCATCCACACAAATGATCTACATGACCAGCACTGGACTGCTACCTGAATGGGAAAGGAATTCTAACTCAGGGAAGTTTTTACCATTTGGGGGTTTGTTACAACAGCTAGGTCTGCCCTGTCTCATAGAGTCAGCATGTCGTGAATGTAACAGAAATCTTAAATTAAATCTATTCCTCATTGGTCCTTTTTCTGTGTCTATAATCGAAAAGGAACAGATTTAGTTTTAAAATTTTAGTGTATCCAGGGGCGCCTGGGTGGCGCAGTCGGTTAAGCGTCTGCCTTCAGCTCAGGTCACGATCCCAGGGTCCTGGGATCGAGTCCCACACTGGGCTCCCCGCTCAGCGGGGAGTCTGATTCTTCATCTCCCTCTGCTGCTCCCCCTGCTTGTGCTCTCTCTCTTTCTCTCTCAGTCTTTCTCTATCAAATAAATAAAATCTTAAAAAAAATAAAATAAATATTAGTGTATCCAGGGGCGCCTGGGTAGCTCAGTCGGTTGAGGTCTGACTCTTGATCTCAGCGCAGGTCTTGATCTCAGGATTGTGAGTTCAATTCCCACATTAGGCTCCACGCTGGGCATGGAGTCTACTTAAAAAAAAACAACACTAAAATACTAGAGTATTCAGAGATAATTAAATAAATCCTATTTGACACAATGAAAATAGCAGTGTTTATTTTGCTCAGGGAAGAAAAAGCTTGAAGGACACTAGTAAAACTGTCAATGAATAAATGAAAGTGGTTGAGAAGACTTCACTAAATACAAACCAAACAAATACAGAAGATTTACTGGATGGTATGTAAAATATCACTGTACCTAGAACATGGGGAAGGTTGAACATAGTTTTTGAGAGACTCCGATTCAGTAGGTGTAGGCAGGGCCTAGAAATCCACTTTTCTAACAGGCAGCCCCAGGGGGTCTGATGCAGGCGGGCTTGGGCCACACCCTAAGCAACGTGGTAGAGAAGGTCTCTGGTGGGGACGCCTGGGTGGCTCCGTCGGTTGAGGAGCTGCCTCCGGCTCAGGTTGTGATCTCAGGGTGCTGGGATCGAGCCCTGCATGGGGCTCCCTGCTCAGCAGAGAGTCTGCCTCTCCCTCTCCCTGCTTGTGCTCTCTCTGTCTCTCTCTCTCAAATAAATAAATAAAATCTTAAAAAACAAAAAAAAGAGGGTCTCTAGGATAATGATGGTTAAACTGTGAAATACACTACTTTGTGAGGTCATCAGATTTCCTTCCTAGAAGAAAGTAAACCTGGGAAAGTTTCCCATCCACAAGGTGGAAAACATACTCTGTCAATAAACATTACAGAGCTCTGGGAATCTAGGCAAGTATGACATGATCCCAATCCTTAAGCAGCTCCCGGTCTCAGGAGAGTGACTGTCTACCTGTGTGTGTGTGTCTATGCAGAGGAAGTGGTGATGAGGAGAAGGAGGAAACAAAGATGCCGTCTGGGTTTGAACTGGGGAGATGGGGTCCCATCCATGGGTGTGCGGAGGTTCCCCACTGTGGTCCCAGGGAGTACACTGAGCTCCCTGAGGCATCCTTGTCCCAGAACAGTCTCCAGATAATGTCACCACCAACAAGGTACAGAATGAAACAGAGGAAGGGGAGGCCCAACCCTATTCAAGAAGAAAAAGCACTTCATGTTTACCTATTTTACATATCGAACTTCCATGTAATGTGCCGGGAAGAAAAGATTCTAAGGCAAACAAAAGAAGTTTTATAAAACCGTATGACCATATGGGGAGTTATTGTTTAGTGAGTTGTTTCAGTCTGGGATGATGAAAAAGTTCTGGAGATGGGGGATAGTGATGCCAATGCACTTAGTGCCACTGTACATTTCACAATGGGTAACATAGTAAATTTTATGTTATATATGTTTTGCCACAATAAAAAAAAAAAAACATGGCTATAGACTTCCTTCTAACTCTGTAAGTTAATAAACAGAACAGGATATTTGCAGGAAAAAAAAATTAATCTAACCCTACACTCTCTCATCAATACTTTCCATGTCCCTGAAAAGTCAGGAAAACATGAATTCTAAATCAACAAATATTTCATGAGAATTCCCGTGGCCCAGGCCCTGTTCTAGGCACTGAACACATAGAAGAGAAACAAATGCTGCCCTCAGAAAGCATTTATTCATTCCCTCATACACTCAACAAATATTCATTAAATGTCTATCACTTGCCACACTCTATGCTGGGCACCATAAATACAATGGTGAGAAAACAGCAATGAAAACATCAGCAAACAGGACCCTTCTTTGCCCCCATGAAGCTCACAGTCGACTATAGGAGACAGATATGAATCTAAAATACCCACTCTGAAAAGTCATCAAAGCAGAGCTGTGTGGAGCTCCTAGCGAGTGTGGTGATGGGAACTGGCTCAGTCAAGGTCTTTCTGAAGGGAATGATGACTGAGCTGATATCTGAGGGACGGGGTTGGGCAGGGACAGTGTGGCCGGAGCAGAGCAGAGGGAAGGGGGGCATGGCCCCAACGAGGCTAGAGAAGCAGGTGGAGGCCCAGTGCCACACAGAGCCCTGTGGATCTCTCAGTCTCTGTCTTAAGGGCTATGGGAAGCCATCGATGTACTGTAACGAGGCCCGGGGTGGGAGAGGAATGATCTGATAAAAAATGAGGGCAAAGGGCTACTAGTGAATTCCTGTACAGTTACAATAGGTGAAAGTCGGAGCACCTGGGTGACAGTTGGTTAAGCGTCTGCCTTCAGCTCAGGTCATGATCTTGGGGTCCTGGGATCGAGCCCTGCGTCAGGATCCCTGCTCAGCAGGGAGCCTGCTTCTCCCTCTTCCTCTGCCCCTCCCCCTGCTTGTGCTCACGCTCTATCTCAAATAAATAAATAAAATCTTTAAAAAACTCTTAAAAATTGGTAAAAGTCTCTGAAGCTCTCAGATGAAAGAGTATTTAATATATCAAAGAATTATCATGATCAGATAAAAAATTATAAACAGCATGCCAATTTTTAATTTCTTAGTGTTAATCAAAACATAGTCTCTTAAGGTTCTATTACAAAAATCTGCTAATGAAGCTGAATATGATTAAAAGAGAATCACCAGAATCTGCAGGACTAGTAAATTAAGTTGTCCACACTTGATCAATACTGTTTAAAGTAGATACCTTGGGTAATAAAAAAACAGTTGAACTATTTGATCAAAGGAATGAAGTATATTAAACTTCACAAAATATGATTACTTGGGCATCTTTCATTAACACATAAGGTGACAACAGGACATGTAACTAAATGGTGCACTAATTTGATTAATATTTAAGAACTTGAACAAAGAATCAAATATATATCATTTCTTCCTTTAAAATATGGTTATTGATGCTAATACATACTGTTGAGTGGGGAAAAATTCAGATCTGCACAGTACTGTGTGCTAAGAGCAGACAGATAAAGTAACCACAAGAACACCTTCTACAGATCATCAAGTTAGCCATGGGCTCACTATTTTAATTTATGCAGATTTATCGTTCAATAAATAGGTGACAGACATTTCTGCATTTCAAATTCTGGATAAAAATAGGAGTAGGACGCATCAAGCTTTTGTGTAGTGAGTTAATCTGACCTCTGAACAATATAGTACATTCCAGACTGTCTCTCAAAGTTCAGAAAAGTTGTACAGACTTGACCCATATAATCTGCACAGTTCACCTTTTCACCAAATTGTCATTTATACAATTCACCTCTGTCAATTTGTTGTTCAGCTTAACTTATCTTAAGAATGCAATGTAGAGAGCCAGCAGAAGGCTCTCAAGGTTGCATTTTATCATAAGCTCCCAAAGCGCCCTGGGTGTTGCGGGTCCTGGGAACACAGGCTGATTTGCAGAGGTCTGTACCATCGCTTTTCGAGATTTAGCCTTACAAAGATCTTCATCTTAAAGTTTAATCTGACTTGGTTGAAAACCTGATAATTATTGTTCTATCAGTGTACACTTCGGCCTGAACAAATTTAATACACTTGGGTATACAAAGACGTTTGTAAATTTCACGTGCAAAATTCTTCTGATGTTTAAAGTGGTGTTTTAAATGCCCAATGAAACTGCCCATTAATATCAAAACTGTAGTTCATATTCCTAGCAGATGCCACAAATAATATGTCAGATTGTAGAGAAAGGGATAAAAATGCAGTAAATCGGATTTAGCAAAAAGAACGAATACATTTACCATAAAAGGAGGGGAAAATCTCCTTTAAAAAATTAGAAGTATAATTTGCATTTTTATTGTTGGCACTAAACAAATCTCACTAGAGATAAAATGAGAAGTCAGAAAAACTTTCAAACATTTGGACAAAAACTAGACATTTCTTCTTTTTTTTTTTTTTACTATCAGCTTTCAAAGTTGGTAAGTCATTCTTTCAAAATTCTCTTTTTTTCAGTCTCTTCTTGATACAGATGTGAACTCACAAGTAGCCCCCACACTTTTATGTCTCCTTGCAGCTTCCTGAGTAGCTGCCGTGTTCAGTGAACTCAATTTGCCGTCTTTTCATAATACTGCTCTGGAACGAAGAAGGAATGAACCACAACTGAATCAAAATAAAATGGGTTCCAAATACCACTCTGATGTAGCTTCAGTGAAGTTCATCCTGTGGTTCCCATAATAATTACTGACTGGCACCAGGAGCATCCTAAGAAGGTTTGGCTTCACTTAGTTGTCTATGCAAGCACTAATTTTCAATTGCACTTGTACTGGCTTTTTGAACCAAAAGGAACTTTATGAGCATAAAAAGGAAGAAAAGAAAAGAAAAAAAGCAAAAAGCAAAGAAAGTCAAACAGGATATAAACGGTAAGCCTACCATTATAGATTTCTCCATAGTGGTATCTAAGCAGAGTGGCCCATTCCTGGCCAATCCCAAAATGGCTTTGGGGGTCTCAGATCTTTCAGCTGTCTAGATTAGTGTCCCAACTTGAGATTTGGAAATGCTGGTCTTATGGAAATCTGGAATACTATTAGTTCCAGGTCACTTATTAAAGTTAACTCCAAATATGAAGCTGTCCATTTAAAAAGAGGTCATCTTTAATGCAACATGAACTGTATTAAATGAACCAGTATTTCTAAATAAAGCAATCAAGTTACGAATTCAATGGCTTACCAGGTGACATTTAGGCAAATTACTTCCTATCTGTGTACAAAATGGGGTTAATAATCCTGACCTATCTCTTAAGGTCTCGGGGAACAATTCATTTAGGAATTGTCTAAGTGCTGTATAAATGTTTCTGGTGTTATGAGAGCTTGGTTTTATTGTCGTTGGAACGCCACCATCGTAAAAAGGAATTGAGAGGTTTAGTCAGAGGTGAATTAACAAAGCAAGGTCTATGCTAATACAAGTGCCCTCTGACCTTGGATCACTGAGCTTGAAAAATCACACAGATCAAAATGGAAATGAAGTTTGCATTTTCAGAGACAGAGAGTTTTTGTTAATTTATTTCCTACTCAACTCCTTTGCTTTGAAAATCATTACTTTGGAAGCAAAACAACCATTTTCAATTTCCACCTCCTTTTTGTTTTCATTATTCTCATTGCTATTCCCAGCACCATTTGCATTAAAGCATGACTTTGGAGGCATCCAAGACCTTTCTTTCTCAATCAACTATCTGGCACACCCAGGAAACATGCCTGTCAGGAGGCATGGGCTATGTAGACAACAAACTTTTTTAAGTTTTTTTTTTTTTTTAATTGTGTGATTTCCCAGACATTCATTACTTTTAGAGGAAGTAAGTTCTCTCTCCCCAATTAAATTTCCACAATTCATTCATTTACTTATTTGACAAAGAGTTACTGAGTACCTAGTATGTAAGTACCAGGCACTGTCCTAGGCGCTAGAGGTAGTGGTGAATTTAAAAAGGCAGAACTCTCTGCTCTCATGTAGCTTATATCCTGGGGATGAAGACAAATAGTAAGCAAAATAAATAAGTAAAGAAACATAATATGTTAGAATGAAAAGATGAAGTGTGGTAAGAGCATGGAAGTGTGGAGATGGAGAGGGCTGCAATTTTAAATATGATGGTCACAGAAAAACCTCCTTGAGCAGGTGTGATTTCAGGAAAGACTTGAAGGACGTGAGTGTGAGAGTCATTGGGGAAGGGCTCTGCAGGTAAGGTGAGGGTTCCAGGCAAAGGCAAAGGCCCTGAGGTAGGAGATTTCGTGTTTGAGAACAGCCAGGCGGTCAGGGTGGCTGAAGGGAGCGAGCAGGAGAAGAGGTGGAGAAGGAATGGCAGAGTTGGAATGGGGGACCAGATGACCTAGGGCTGGTACATGGGTTCAAGGCCTCTGACTTTCGCTCCGAGTGAACTGGGAAGCCCTTGAGAGGTTCTGAGTGGAGGAGTCACATGATCTGACTCCCATTTTAAAGGCTGGATCTGGCTGTATGAGAATACGCTGAAGGGAAGCAAAGTTGAGACAGGAAGTCCACATGAAAGAAGACGGCTGCAGTGATTCTGAGCAGACGTTAGTGGCTTGATCCACGGTAGCACCGGGGTATAGAGTTTCACTGCTTTCAATTATTAATGACATCCTTCTTCTTCATCTAGCTGTAGTTCCCTATCTGAATTACTTCCCTCTCGAAGAAAGTATTTTTTCTTTAAAGCCTTCCCTTCTGCCCCCTTCTGTCAATACTAATACTCTCCCCTCCATCACCGTCCTTAGAAAAGGTCAAACATGCCACATTTGGATGAAGTCAGATCAGCAAGGACACTACTGTTGTAAGATAAACTGAGGCATATTTAAATTTTTTTTTTTAATTTGAAGAAAAATCGATTTGAATCAGGCAGCATCCAATCTAGCAGGTAGAATGGAGCTCTAAGGAGCCATATAAAATGAAAGGCTGAAACAAGGAAGTTATGCTAGACAGACAGAGGGCTGGTTATTGCAAGGTCCCTTTCCTTTAGGAGATGGCAGGGGTTTATCAGGCAGATTTCCTCGCTAGGGCTGATCAGGGGATTCCTGATTGACTGGCTTAAGATTCCATTTCTGAGAGTCAAAACTGTCATTAAGTCCTGGCTCTGTGACAAGAGACATAGCATAAGTGACTCCATTTTGGATCTGTTGTCTTTTTTTTTTTTTTTTTAACACTACTCTCCCAAAGCACAAATGACTTGATGGGTTCTATTGAAGTTCTCAGTAAAGACACCTGCCACTCTTCAAGGCACTGCATTACAGTCCAGATGACTGTGAAGTGTAAGCCTCCCTCTGAAGTGGGGGTGGGGTGAGGATGGGGTGGTTGGGTACAGAAGTCTGGGATGAGGCCAACAGCTTTGGTTTTCAGCTACAAACCTGCTTGCATTTTGAGTTAATTAAGTCCCACTAGGACTGCACACAACATTTTTGAAGTAAATTATTAACCTGTTCTTATATGCTCTTTTGTCCAAATACACCAAAGAAATGCTCACTGTCTTTTAACGCCTGTGTGTGTGTAAAATTTAGTACTTGATTTTTTATCTTTAACTGGGGCCACTAAAATCAGACACTATGTACCAGGCAAGCTTACGCCCTGAGCACTCATTGCCACGAAACAGCAAGAACAGACTTGACTTCACCGAACAGAAAGGAGGCGGCTACATTCAAGCCTAAGTCCATGTCTCTAGAAAGGTGGTGGCAACGACCACTACTCAGAGAGAACGTTCTGGAAATGGCCCTTGTGAGAAAAGGAGGAAGCTACATTAGTCTTTTCAACCAGCCTAGAAATGTTCCTGGCACCTCAGGACCAGCTTAGGTCAAGGAGGCATATGTAACCACAACAATCTTGGATTATGGCATTCTGGGCCCATGGCGCAGTACCCTTGCTTTTTTAGCTGGGTCTCACTCACTGTAGAACAAATAATATATTTTTTTAATTTTATAAATGAGGTGATATATGACTTTTATTAATGGGTTATTACTTTAAATAAATTCTCTCTCTCTTCTTCATTTTGGGTGACTTAGGAAAAAAAAATGCCTCTTGACATTTAGAAAAAAAATTTTTTTTTCCCTGAGCCTGAGGTCCTACCATGGGGCTCTGGTTCCTCCGAATACTTGCACTGCCCCCTCTCTCATCTCCTTCAGGGCTTTACACACATGTCATCCTCTCGATGGCTGGAGCCACCTTCTGTGGCTGGCGGCTGCCCTCTCTAAATGGCAACATACACCCAACTCCCATCTCCCTTCCCTGCTTTATTTTCCCCTGCAGCCCTAGTCCCCATCTAACACATCACATATTTTATTACTTTATTTTATGTGTTGTCTCGTGCATGAGAACCTAGACTCCACGAGGACAGAGATTTTGTTTGCTTTGTTCATGTTATCTACAGTGTGCCCAGAACAATGCCTAACACACGGAGGACATCAATAAATAGCTATTAGATGAATGAATTCCACAGTGATCAGATAATAATGTCAACTTGAGATGTTATATTCAAAGATCAATTTTGGCTAGCACATGCATAGGAAGTATTTCTGGAAGGATACATGAGACTGCTAACAGCATTAACTCATATCTTTAGATCATTATAATTTTTTTTTTATCACGCAGAGATGTCTGGGCGATGTGAATTATGAGCCATAGTAAATGCTTTTTATAGCCTTCGATAGTAAAAAAAAAAAAACAACTAATAAGTGTCCATTTAAAAATAGTTAAGCACATACATGTGCAAAAATCTACACACAACAATGCAATGAGGTGGATGAGACATGCAAAGTTAACACTAAAAGGTAACACATCTAATAACTTCTACTTTTGGAGTGCTCAAAGATCTCATATCCAACAGGATGAACAGATCGGGCTTGAGCAGTATGTTGGTACCAGAGACGCCTGCAGCTAACGAAGACTTCCCAGCAAGCAGGACACTCTGACCGCTAAAGGAGGCAGAGAAGAGTGTTCCTTACAACTTTTTTTTTTTTTTTTAGATTTTTTATTTATTTGAGACAGAGAGAGAGAGAGAGGAGTGAGGGGCAGAAGGAGAAGCAGGCCCCCTGCTCAGGACTTCGGGACCACGACCCGAGCTGAAGGCAGATGCCCAACAGACTGAGCCACCCAGGCACCCCCTTACAAATTTATTTACACCAAAGATATGGTAGCAAGGATTCCAGTAGGTTCCAAGCCTTGAAAAGCATTTCAGTTTTCCTTTGAATTTCAGGACCAAGCTATTGTTATACAATACAGTCTCCATAATGAGAGTTTCTGAGGAAAATGAAAGAAACCATGAAAACCAGAGTGCAGTCAGAAACGTCAGAGAGAAGGGGGTTGACAAAGTGGCAGAATTAAACTACAAGAGCATAGTTATTTACAGAGTAAGAAAATCTGGAATGGAAAGAAGGCAGTCATGGCAAGTGAATGGGACTTGTTAGCAGGAGAAATCAGTTATTCTCCCTCTAACTCAGGTAAGCATGAGAACGAGGCTGTTTGTAATATAAAGGGAAGATTTACAGACTTGGTAGTTCATCTTCTGGAAATGAGATGGAAATATCAAGTTTGGGAAAGGTGCCCGCACAGTTCTCTCGTAACGAATAGTGGCCTGTCGTGACGAAGCATGGCGAATTTCTCAAAAGGAACCAGGGACAAGGGAAAGAAGCAAAAAAGGGATGGAGACTTGTATTGACGGAGAGAAAGGAATGAAGCATAAGCCCCCTGAATCATGTTCCCTACCCCACAATTCTTTTAGGATCATTCCGTGATTTGGGATCTTTTCTCTCTTTTCTCTCACTCTCTTGATTACTCCACTTTCCAACCGAGGGCTTTGATTTTAATCTACCTAACACCAGCTGCTGCCAGAGCCTTCCTATTAAAGGGCTTAGTTCAGCCTGATCCTTAAAGCAAACGTCAAGCACATGGAGCCAACACAGCATTTTGGAAAGAGCACTGGTCTGCACGCCTGTGTCAGACCCCAGCTCTGCATGGTCCTAGCTCTGTAGCCTGGGGCACGCTGCCGAATCTCTTCTCATCCTTAAAACAGATTATAAGACTTGTCCTTTCTACAGAAGATGGTTAAGAGGATCAAACTAGATCGTGCAAACTGAAAAGCACTGTATATAAACATACAAGTTATTTTTATGGTGATTTCTAATGCTCTTTTACTATTGTCGATGGAAAATACGAACAGAAAAGAGAAAACTGTCCTAGGAAAATAGAAGCATGTCTTACAGTACATTTGCTCTGGGTCCAGCTGCAATAAAAGTCAGATAATGGGGATTTTGAGGAGTGTGTTCAAGGATGCAAAATTTTGTTGCATTAGGATAATCACCCTGTGTTTAATTTCATGAGGTTCAAAAAACTGAGTAACGCTGAATATAATCTCACAGGTGGTCTTTGAAGATATTTCATGAGCTAAAGCTAACAAATCCAATTATGGCATTTTGGCCTTTAAAAAAAAAAAAGTGCCTCTAATCCAGCTTTTCTCATCCTCTTGACCACTGAACTCTCTGGAATACAGAATTAATACAGAAAACTTGGGGAAAATTCTCAAGCTAGTACAGAAAGAATGACAATTGAATCTTCTTTTTATTCCAAAAGGCAAATCGGTAAAGCTTACACCACACTTCGTACACAGGGAGATGCATTACAATATAAAACAAAAAACAAACAAACAAAAAAACCCAGCAGGAATGCAGCAGATTAGGGTGAATAAGCCTTGGCTGGGTGGTTGCTTTCAGGTAATCTAAAAACAGCCCATGAGACCTCTAAGAACAATTATCTATACAAAGGATGACAAATTACATTGAAATTACATGTCATCACACCCTGCCGCCGTACCCTAACAGCAAACATAAACCTACAAGCATTTATTTTTCTTTAAACTGTGTTCACATTTGCCCAAAAATACTTGCACTCAATCTGACGGGCATTGCCCCGCCCAATCCCTCTTATAAGTGTTTAACAAGCCCCAGGAAAGATACTGACTTCTGGTACAAACTCCACTAACCAGCTCAACACACTAAATAAACCCAAATCAATGAGCAGAGAACATAAAGCTTCAGACAAGCCTCTACAGTTGGGATACAATTCTAGTTTTGGCTTCAGTTTTAAACAGATCATTAAAATGATACCTGAGAGGCGGAACAGAAAATCAATCAGTCCCAGTAAGCAAACATCACTTCCCTTTGCACGGAAACAAGCACAGACATTACCTTACAAACGAAGTTATCTTACTGCTTCCCATTTCCTTCCTGTAGTAAGAGGAAAATCTTACACAAAGTGCCTGCCCACTCCGGCACATTTCTGCAGATAAGACATCGGTCAGTGAACACTGCTGTGGCCGGACCATGGGCAGTAAAATGTTAGAGTCCTCTACACAGCCAATCCAAAGCTGCTCAGACCTCTGGGGCCTCCCAGGGCGATCAGCCCGGCTTTGTGGCAATACAATGGGGGTTAAACATTTCCTCTGATCCAATTAGAAGCAAGAAAAATCTGTTTAGTTGCTCACAACTATTTGGCAAAATACACAATGGGTTATGGCTTGGTAATATTGTTTTAAGAAAGTAACTGCCATATTTTCACCTATGGGGAGAAGATGTAAGGTGTTACATGATTTCTTCTTTATTTTTAACCTAGTACTAACTTGAAATAACATGTTAAAACTCCTATCTGGTCATTGTTCAAATATTCGTTCTTTACAGGACACAGTAATTGCTTAGAACTGGTTCGCTTAGCTCAGCGTGAGAACCTACTTTGCACACACGTATAACCTGCCATCCACAGGACTCACAACCATCATTTCTGCCTTTTTCCTTTTACGGTAGCCTAGAAACACTATTTCCTTCAATTAATTTACTGTGAGATCTTACAAAAATAAATATTACATCGATTTTTCTTTGTTTCTTTTCCCCTACCTATTTCTCCATTTTATTCCTCTTTTAGGTTCCTCTGCTACCCACTGTCATTAGTATCTTACCTATTCAAGCTGTAAAAACGTTTAAATGTTGATTATGATTATTCTTAGAAGCCAGATATTATTGATACATAAGTACACACATAAGAATAACAAATAGTGAGGAGTATTTTCACGACAGTACTAAATATATCAGACTTATAGTTCATGTTAAGAAGACCCAAAGAAAGTCGTGGAAGGTGCTCTAAAATGAGGTATATATAGTAGAACCTCATGGTGGCGGTTGCCACAAATCTCTAAGCCAACCTGTTTTTGCTTAAATTTCTAATGATTGTTTTTCAAGCTGTAAGGCTCTCTGGAAAAACTTCCAGAGAAGTAGGTTTATAAGTCCTTCACTGGCCATGGTACAAGTTTAGAAAGTGTCCATTTAGTACATTTTCAATTAAAGTTACTCACTTCCTAAAATCAAACCTAAAAATCCGTTCCCCACTTATTACAACGACTGGCATGAACAATGGGTGGACATATTTCTTTGAAGCTCTTTTCAGCACTTCTCGAGACCTGGCTGGAATAATGCTTTTTCTCACAAAAGCGCAACCAACATGTAACACAATCTCCTTCAAAGCATATTGTCAGGAGATCAACAATAACCACGGCCCATGACCTTTAAAACCCAACCAAGTAGAGACATCAGACAATCCTCACTGGGTCCTACCTCAGCACATCTGTTTCTGCTTAACACGTCCTAATTAGCCTTGAATCGTGTTCATAAAACCTTTAAAAGCATAAAATAATTTTCTGATTTGTTTTTTTACTCTTAAAAAATAAGTCACGCAGAAGGGAAGCCTTTAGAGCTATTTCCTCCCAACTGCCTATCTGCGGCTCTGTATGTGTTAGGAGTGGTTCCAGCTTATGGAAACAGAAGCTCATCAGCTGCTCAAGCCACGAATATGGCACACGCTGCCGGCAGCAGAGACCAGGCTGGAGAGTGTGATTTATTCTTGTTACACCTGTTGGGATTTTCCAGTCATTTCTCTGGGGCGAATTTTAAAAATTTAAGCCTTCACATTGGAAAGTAAAGTGTGCCTATGTTTTTCTATGAACATGTTAGCATAACGTTTTCTTTTCCCAGTTAGCTATTCCCACAGGTGTAGAAAAAAAAAAGGCTCAGGGGCAATCTGAAAGAAGATTGTATTTTAAAGAACAGTGTGAGGACTACTTAAAATGGGGCTTTGAACTGCGATTGTGTTCCTCGCAGTATGGGCTGAATGGAGGAGAGCCGAGCCTGATTATGCAGCCCGACTGACCGAGCCTAATCAGAATTATTTCGGCACACTGCTTCACTACAGCCTCAGACCCATTAAACCCTAAACGCTTCTGCCTGCCCACTTCCCGCTCTGTCTCCCACCGTGACCTGTTACTTCTCAACAGAGGTTCCTCAGTGGGCTACTCAAAACATTTTTTTGGTAAACGGAGGTGCTGGGTTTAACAGGCTCCTCCAAACCCATCAGCAAAGCTGTCATTTTATGGCAAGAAGGGGTAGCGTCCCACTTTAAAATAGCACCCCCGAGACTGCCCTGCAGAAAGGGGCCTTGAGGTAGTTCTTTCACCTTGCGATGTATTTTTATTGAGAAACGTTGAAGTGACACAGTTATTACTCCCTCCGCAAAGCCAGCTCTGGATTCAAAAATCAAAGTTTGGATATCTCATCTTGAACTCATCAGGTTATTAACGCCTATCACATTGCTTAACGCATCATTTCCAAACACGGAGTTCCATTTTGGGGACCGGGTGAGGCAACTTATGGCATCAGAATGGCACATTCTGCTTTCTGTTGCCCTAATTCAATCTCCCACACCATCCAGACTTATCCCTTTACTGGCGTGGCCCTGATATTCCACATGCTACCACTTGGTACCCATTTTAATTTAAGTACATAAGGATGTTCAGGTGTGCTTTTTTACAGACACACTTCTTCATTTAAACCTAAATTATGTATCTAAATTTTGATCAGAACAGGCACAATCAGAAATTTTCAGTCTTTAAAAATTACTGTCTATCCAAATTTGATACTTCTGTGATACTCTACATGTGCATGCATTATGAATATACACGATGCATAGTCAACCTCTGTGCTTCAGATTCCTCATCTGCAAAATGAAGATAATATAGCACCTTCTTTGTAAAATTGCCATGAGGATTAAATGAGCTAATATTTTTAAGTCACTTAGAACAACACCCAGCACATAGTAGATGCTATGCAAATGTTTGTATTAAATAAATAACAATAAATCAGATATCATCTATGAATGAGAAAATGAACCAATAATTCTTTCAGGCATTCATCCAGAATGCTAGAGTTCTGCCCTGAAGTATTAGTTTACCTTCATGATCTTTATTTTTGTCATTATTTAGCAGGCTTTTCTAATTGACCAAGTTCACATTCACTGCCTGTTTTCTGCAATATTTTGTAAGTTCTCCCAGGGCAGAAATGATGGATGTTTTCCTTTGAACTCCTTTCCTGGAACTCAAAAAAGATGTCAATTAGCTAACTGAATGTGAGATAAAGAATTTTGCTGAAGTAGTCTTTACACTGAGTGGGGAAAAAAGAATTAACTGAGTGATTCTCTCCTCCACCCTGAAATACCACGCTGTACCCACATGGTCACAGGCATCCCTGGGCATGTTTCTCAAAGATGTGGCTCTGCACAGGGGAGACAAGTTAAGTGCCATGTCTTTTGGTGAAAGTGTCATAGGGGCCATCTGTTTCTGTAAATACAGTACAGAGACCTAGGAACCCAACAGATAATTTGATGGCACAGCAGACTGGCATCCTATTGCTTTTTTATAATTTACTGATAGGCAAAATGCCAAGATTTTAGAAAGGCTTCGTGATGCTGAATGAAGGAGGGAGACTGAGAGAAAATGTTTTTGAGGCAAACTGATATACTTTTTAATATTTCAAGAGAACAGCAGATTGGTTCTCTTTTTGAATCTGTGTACCATCAAAACCAACAAAACATGCATTAGTTCCTGGCTCACTCTTTCTCTTTCTCTTAGTCTCCGTTTCCGCCCCCCCCCCGCCCCATCTCCTGCCCCACCTTGTTTTGAGTACAGACATGTTTTATAAGCCACTGTTTTTATTTTTTTATATTTATAAAATTTATTGTTATGTTAATCACCATACATTACATCATTAGTTTTTGATGTAGTGTTCCATGATTCATTGTTTGCGTATAACACCCAGTGCTCCATGCAGAACGTGCCCTCTTAAATACCCATCACCAGGCTAACCCATCCCCCCACCCCCTCCCCTCTAGAACCCTCAGTTTGTTTCTCAGAGTCCATAGTCTCTCATGGTTCGTCTCCCCCTCCGATTTCCCCCCCTTCATTTTTTCCCTTCCTACTATCTTCTTTTTTTTTTTTAAACATATAATGTATTATTTGTTTCAGAGGTACAGGTCTGTGATTCAACAGTCTTGCACAATTCACAGCGCTCACCATAGCACATACCCTCCCCAATGTCTATCATCCAGCCACCCCATCTCTCCCACCCCCCACCACTCCAGCAACCCTCAGTTTGTTTCCTGAGATTAAGAATTCCTCATATCAGTGAGATCATATGATACATGGCTTTCTCTGATTGACTTATTTCGCTCAGCATAATACCCTCCAGTTCCATCCACGTCGTTGCAAATGGCAAGATTTCATTCCTTTTGATAAGCCACTGTTTTTAAAAAGGAGCTCTGGTATTGTTATAATTAAGAATGATTCTGCAAGAAAAGGGTTTTTGCAAATGAAAGTGGTCAAAAACTCTGATACCTTTAACAAGAGCACTAAAATAACCAGAATTTCTCATACACTATGTCCTGGCAACACTTTATATAGGGTTCTTCTACGGTTACTTATACACGTGTCAAGATATGCATTTCATTTTAAATGTATGTCTAACTGCATTGCATTTAAAGTCTTCTTAGTTAGAACTGTGTTTATATATGTGAAAATTTATTGGACAATTCAAAGAATAGCAAAGATGAAATTATCATTGAAATTTGGAAGGATGTAACAACAGGGATAGAAATGAGAAGAGAAAAAAAAAGGTTGTAAAGAACAGGAAACATTAGGGTTCAAAGTATATAAAATTGCTCTGTAGGTCAAAAAAGTCAAATATCAGTAATTTCATGTGATGGACCCTAACTACTTCCCTGGGACTTCCCAGCTCCAGTAACATCCAAATTCTTTCTTCCTTCCTTTCTTCCTTCCTTCCTTCCTCCCTCCCTCCCTTCCTTTCCCTCTTTCTAGATTTTATTTATTTATTTGACACAGAGAGCAAGCACAAGCAGGGGGAGCAGCAGAGGGAGAGGGAGAAGCAGGCTCCCCACCAAGCAGGGAGCCCCACATGGGGCTCGATCCCAGGACCCTGGGATCATGACCTGAGCTGAAGGCAGACGCTTAACCGACTGAGCCACCCAGGCACCCCACATCTAAATTATTTAACAGAAATATAGTCAGGGTTCCCAGAGCAAATAATTTCCATTCATATGACTGGTTGTATAACAAGACTCATCACCATTTTCTGGAAGTTTCAGTTGCTATAAGAAATGTTACTCCCACCCCCCACCACCAAACAGCTACATATTGCTCAAGGGCATTAGAGTGCCAAAGTAATTTTCCCTACCTCTTCTTAATTATATATTTAAACACACACACACACACACACACACACACACACACAAACCTGAATATTTCTTTGTATAAGAATGTACTATATGTAAGTTCATTTTTCAAAATGGCGTTCCTTCTGACATCTAAAACCTCATTTGAATAATGCAGAAGTAATTCATTCATAAAAATAAGATAGAAAGAGGTTTGATAATTCTACTCTAACAAAATTGACCAAAATCACCCTAACTCAAAAGAGATATTTTTAATTACGTATTTTCAAATCTTTTCTGAACTGTAAAACCCACCATCTCTTAGAAAAATTCTTAACACATTCTCTCATTACTGCTGTTACAGTGATGTTAGTGAGCACATTCACAGTCAGGCTCCCTTAGATTTATTTTAGTAGCCCAAGCATTGGATGAGTCATGAAGGGGTTTATGAATCTGTTGAAAGTTATGGAAGCCTAACCCAAGAAAATTCAGAAACCCCTAAATACCTGTTGTTCATGCAATAGGATGTTCAAGAACCTCAGAGTCCCTAAAGATCTTTTAACTGCCACAATTCATCCTATTCATCACTCACCTGTCTTTTTTCTTAGACAGCACTACAGGAAACAATAAAATTCTTCACAATCCCCCCACTCCAATGTATCAAGGTTTCCTTAGAGTTCTTGTCTGAACCCTGTAATTTCAATAAAGTTGGAATCTCGAAATTTTTAATTTTTGAAGTTAACATTGTCATGAATATTTTTCATATCGCTGACAGTATTCAGAATTATAATTTCAAGTGAACACAAAATATTCCACCGCAATGCTATGCCATTATTTTTATCATCAGACACCAAAGATTTCTGAAAAAATTTTCCGAAATGAAACAAGTGGAAACATCTTTATGGTGGTGCCATCCCACATTCTTTTCTAAATGGCAACTTTGTTATTTTCAGGGCAACCAGAAGTGTATGTGGCCACCTTTACATGTTGCTACTCGAAATTCTCTTAGAATATTTTGGCCAGTTTCAATAGACGTAAGACAGGTTCATCTTTGCAAACACCAATGTATTACCCAAACACTAACAGATTTCCATTTCCTGCAGTGTAAAATCCTTAGTCTGTTATTCAACATCCTGGACAATCCAGCCCCTACCTGTGACTCCATTAGTCCTAAACACCCCCAGGCCCTTCCGGCTAGACAGGGCTCTGATCCCAGCCCCCACTACGCCAGGCCCATCCAGCTTTGCACCTCTGTTGACTCTGTTTCCAGACACCACTCTTGGAATGTGCCCCTCACTCCTCACCCTTTGTTTAAATATCTCCCTTCCATCAGAGCCAAGATCAAGTCCATTTGCCTGACTCTTGATCTCAGCTCAAGTCATGATCTCAGGGTCCTGGGATCAAGCCCTGCATCAGGCTCCACCCAGCGGGGAGTCTGCTTCTCTCTCTCTCTCTCCCTCTCCTTCTGGCCCTCTCCCTGCTCACACTCACTCTGTCTTCTAAAATAAATAAATAAATCTTAAAAATAAAAAAAAAATTTTTAAAGGCATTTGTGCCTTAACTCCTTTTATTCACAACCATATCCCCAAATATAATGTAAGTTCTGGTTGGCATTTCGAAAGCCCACTACAGTGCAAAAACATCCTTTTTAAGAATCAAAATATCCATACAGGAAGTAGGAAACCGCTGAGACATTTGCCCATGTCTGGGAAAGAATGGGGGGGGGGGTCCTCCTAGATGAAAAGGACAGGATGAGCAGAGGGAGGGAGGGACAGAACCTGGTCTGAGCAGAAAAGAGAGCTTATCAGTCCTGGGCTCTGTCGTCTGTGATCAGTGTGGAAGGTGACAGGCATGACCAGATCACAGTCCTGCTGAGATGAGAAAGCTGACCCGGGGGCATGACCCAATGGACAGCTGTGTCTGTGACTGGCTCACACACACCTGAAAGAAGGCTTGCTACCAAACAGCATCCTCCCCCACGGGATTTCTTTCCATTATTTTAAAACAGTATCTAGGTAAGCAAGGGATGGTAAAACGGAATACCCCTGAGATATTTAATATTTTCTATAAGAGGAGGTATGAGAAATGAGACCAGCTAGAAAATGGGGAAATTTGACCACTTTGCTATTTATACATAGGACCTGATTGTGTAATAAAAGGTGGCATTTATTGAATCCTTCTATCACTGTTTTAGGCATATGTGTGCCTACTAACTAATTTAATCCTCATGATTACACAAGGATGCATTTCCTAGGACTACTGCCATTTTGCAGAAGAGGACGCGGAGAGTCAGAGAGGTTAGTAACTTGCCCAACATCACACAGCAAGGAAACCAGGGGGTTGGACTCTGTTAGTGTGCAAACTGTCCTGTTAGTGGGTGGCATCCACCCCTTCAGACCACAAGTATTGTCCCATCAGAATCTGAATTAAACCTCACACTAATCATGCCATTCAAAGCACCTCTCCCCACTGGCTTTATAAAGCAATGAATTTTTCGGCCACTGCCGTATTTCCCTCCGCAGGACAGAGAGGAGAGTCTCTATTTTTCCCCTCATGACATCAAGAAAACTGAAGACAAGAGAGCGGCAACTTCCCCTTCCAATTCCTCACCTGGCTGGTTCACGTCCCTTGACTCTGTTCCACCAGCCTCTTCTGTTTCGTTTTGTTTGGGGTTTTCACTGTCAAGACAGGGGGCTGGCTGGCCGGCCACCAATTAAGGGAAAGTAATTTTGAGAATGCTCAGGAGATCTCAGATTTAACTATTTTGATTTCTCCTCCAGCCTTCAGAGGCAGAAAGTACTGTGTATCTCACACCAAAGTCTCCACGGATATGGGCAAGGTTTCATGCTCTTAGAGCTAAGTCCAGAGTGGTGATGTGAAAAATGTCCGTTAGTGGCTTTCAGATTTATTTTTCCCTTCAGCTATAGCACAGAAATCTTAGTATTGCTATAAAACGACTGCACGGTGTCCTCCCATCCCTCAAATTCTGTTCCTGGGAAAGACCACAGCTCACACATAGGATGATGCATGACTCAACATCTCTCTTCATGGTCCACCCTCTCCCTCCCTTGCTTAGCTCCCCTTCCTCTTCCCATTTTCCATAGGCAGCAGAAGGGGTTGCCGTGGATGGGGATTAGTATACAGAACAAAAGCATATTTTCAATGAAGTATCTTGAAATCAAAACACTAATTCTGAAATGCCTTTCTTCCATCTATTTGATTTGAAATGACCTCGCACACAAATGCAAAAGCCTTAGACCCATTTTGTTGTGGTCCAGACGATGCTTGCAGCCCATGACCCCAGCTTCATTGAAATGATCCCTCTCTAGTTCAAGGTTTTGCTGACTCCATTTTCCATAGTTAATTACTCATATTTAAAAGGTTGTCTAATACCACCCAGCTCATTTACATAACTGAAGCAAGAGTCCATGCCCGGACCTTAAGCTTCTTCTCCCTCCAAGTGCCCCTTCCCAGCTGTCTAATCCAATTTGAAGCTTTTTGTGGGGAAGCGTCTGTCATTTGCTATGTCTGTTTCCTTTTGTATGTATTCAGAAGAAAGGATGCAATGTTTACAAAAATACAATAACAAAAAGCATAGAAGGCTTCAGAAGGTGGAAACTAGAGAGATTAGCTGATTTTAAATGATCTGCAAGGATTAACTAACAGCTAAAACTATTTGCCTTTCAAATAATATTATATGATTTTTTAAAAAATCCTGGGTGTTGACTGCAAATATACTAAACATTACAAGATTTTCCTGATTTGTCCTCCCCATACTCAATATCGTGCTAGCCAATCACACAGTTTTCCAGATCCTTCTAAAGTTCTCTAGAAGCTTAAAAATGTTCTCAAGGATTTTATATAAGAAACCCAACCCAATTCTCTGTAGGCCCACTAAACTTAAGCTCCCCCATATCCTGATACAACTTAAAAATTTTCCAGACACACTGAAAATTCAAGTAAAGTACTGAATGTAGAATCGTTTTTGCCTCAAAAAGCAATAACTTTCATATCTCTTGAATAATTATAAATAAATAATTTCAAACAGTTAAATAGATTACTTTCTAAATTAGGAGACAATTTTAGTTTACCTAGATAAGACATAAAATTCTTAAGAGGGGTTTTCTGGTAAGTTATTAACAATAAAAATAAATAATAAAAAATGAACATTTTGTATTATAGTGGAAAATTGTTCTGCACCTCTGATGTTTACATAACTTTTTTCTTTTTTTCTGTTTTTCTGCTGCTATAGAAAGTCACAGAACATACTGCTCTCCTAAAACAGCAGAGATTCAGGCCAATTTATAGTAAAATTCAAGAAACTACTCATACTCTTTAGTTCTACTGACATTTTGTCTCATAAATACAATTTCCTAAATAATTATGGAATGACTATTATGTGAAATGTACCATTTTAGGGGTTGTTGGGTATAGATAAAAATTTTATAGCAACCATTTAGCTTACTTTTCCCATTTTATAGTTGAGAAAAACCAAAGGAGACACAGACAATCAGAAGCTGGGTATGAGCAATAAGGTCTTAACCTTATTCCTAAACAAAAATACATTTTAGAAAACGGGTATCAGTTTTGCTGTCTTTAATTATACAAAAGAAAGGATAAAGAAGAGGGAGAAGCCAAGAAGGAAGGCTTGATAATGACTCTACCCAGAGAACAGGATCAGCCTCAATCTGTGGAAGCTTTTTTGTTTTTTGTTTTTTGTTTTTGTTTTTAAGGCACAGGGCCTGATGCTTTTATTTATTTACTTTAAAGATTTTATTTATTTAAGACAGAAAGAGAGAGAGAGAGAACGAGCAAGGGGGAGAGGCAGAGAGAAAAGCGACTCCCCGCTGATCAGGGAGCCCGATGCAGGGTTCGATCCAGGACCCCGAGATCATGACCTGAGCCAAAGGCAGACGCCCAACAGACTGAGCCACCCAGGTGTCCCAATCTATGGAAGTTTTAATGAAACAAATCAGCAGCAACTAGGGATGGGGAATGTGGGCCCCTGATAGATTTTATGTGTTATAAAGAAGAAAAAGATGGAATAAAGAGGTGAATTCAAATGGAAAAACTGATCCATTTTACTGTTGTTATAAAATATGGACATAAAGCAAACTGCAATGAAAATACGAAAAAGTCCGGATTCCTGGTTCAGCTATGAACCTTAGTGATGCTGGCAAGCTACTCTACTTTCTGGATTGTGATTTCCTCAATTATTCAGGGAGGTGTTTGACTAGGTATTTATAAAGATTAAATCTAGTACAGAATTCCCAGAATTCCATGGAAAGACTTTTGTCCTCAAATAACGAAAACCTGCCTTATTGAAGCTGTTCAAAAATGACATGCACATCATTATAAAATCGTGAATTACATGTTTGAGTTTTTATAATAGCAACTGATTAATTATTCCCCAAAACTCCTTGAATGCCAATCCATGGGCTCCCTGCTATGGACGGAATACTGCATTCCCCCCCACCCCCCCAAATTGATATGTTGAAGCCGGAATTCTCAATGTGATGGTATTTGGAGGTGGGGCCTTAAGGAGGTGATTAGGTCATGAGGGTGGAGACTTTGTGAAGGGGATCAGTGCTCTTTTTTTTTTTTTTAAGATTTTATTTATTTATTTCACAAAGAGAGAGAGATAGTGAGAGCAGGAACACAAGCAGGGGGAGTGGGAGAGGGAGAAGCAGGCTTCCCGCCAAGCAGGGAGCCCGATGTGGGGCTCAATCCCAGGAACCTGGGATCATGACCTGAGCCGAAGGCAGACGCTTAAGGACTGAACCACCCAGGCGCCCCGGGATCAGTGCTCTTATAAGAAGAGACACAGAGAAATCATCTCTCTCCTGGCCAGCCCTGTGAGGGAGGATACAGCAAGAAAGCAGCAGTCTGCCAACCAGAAAGAAACTCTCACTAGGAACCAAATCAGCAAGCACCTTGATTTGGACTTCTCAGCCTCTGGAACTGTGAGAAATAAATTTCTCTTGTTTAAGCCAGTCTGTGGCATTTTGTTATAGCAGCCCCTAAAGCTGAGTCATTTTTGGCAGCCACACCCATCCAGCAAAGCTAAAACAGGGGGTGTGTTGGGGGAGACCAGGAGTCGAAACTGGGGAGCAGATAAAAGCAGGCCAGGCCAACTGCTATGGCCTGCAGGAGCCACTGCTGGACATTACGGATGAGATGAGGAGGTTTTTATTAGAAAGGTTCCTTTGGCAGCAGCGTGGAGGACAGGATAGATTCAAGAAATTGCAAGAAGACTAGCTGTGGTCGTTCAGGTAAGAAATTATGCAGGGAGATGGAGAGAAGACAACAGATGTGGAATTTATTTGAGAGGCACAGTCAATGTGACTTCGGAGGAGTGGGAGGAATGTAGAGATATCTGACCCAATCCTTTTATTTTATGGATGAGGACTAGACAGATTGATTTACTTGTTTAAGAATCTAAATTTAAGTAGTGGCAGAACTAAAACTAAAATTTAAGTCTCCTGATCTCCAGCACTCCCTCCCCCCAGACACAGGAGACTTTTTCATACTTTAAAATGTTTTCCAGGGAAAGGAGGTATTTTAGCTTCCCTAGCATTAGTTTTCCTCATTATAAAACATATCTATACAGACTAAGTATTTTGTCATCCTTCATCAATCCATTTTTCTACACACTACATGGTCAACTAGCTGGTTAATTCCATTAGGTCGATTAAAAAAAAATACACCGTTTACAAAACAATAGTATATCTAACGAAAAGTGGTCATTGTTCAGTCTTTCATAAGAGAAAGTCAACACTACTGTCTGTAATTGAAATTTTTTGTTAAAAACTAATTGCCTCAACCCTTTACTACAAAACCTGTTTCCTCAATTGTATATGAATCTTTTAAAAAATGTGTCTTTTGGTGAGATATATTTATTTGAATATTGAAAAAATAAAATGTAAAAAAATAATACACAGATTTATTTTGAGACTTAAACATTCTTTCTTCTTACCACCTATTCATTTGTAAGCAGAATACAGAATGTACTCGGTTTGGTGGCCCTCTTTCAGTCGTTCTGGCCAGTTTTCAGGAGGTTTGGAAAACTTAAGGGCCAGAAAGGCTGGAGAGGGAGTACAGACCGGCTCGCTAACATCCAGACCTGGGCCGCCCAATCCAGCAGCCACTAGCAGCCACTAGCAGCCACTAGCCATGGATGGCAACTGAGCACTTGAAAGGTGGCTAGTTCACATCGAAATGTGCTGTCTGAGGACACATATGCTGGATTCTGAACATTTTGTAGGAAGAACAGAATGTGAGATATCTCACTGATGGTTTAATCAATACATGTTGAAATAACATTTTAGATTTACTGAGTTAAGTAAAACATATTACATTAATTTTACCCATTTCCTTTTACTCTTTTGAATGTGGCTGCTAGAAAATTTAAAATTAACTCTGTGGCTCATATTATATTTCTATATTGGAGTGTGCTACTCTAGACATTTGCAACATAGTTCGAGGCAATAAGGCGTTCATAAATAACATCATAGCTACCGGGTGCGTGGTAGAAGAGGCTGGGGAGATCAATTCTGTCCAGACTGGTCAGGTCAGGCTCCAACCCGCCAAAGCCTAAGGAAAAAAAAGTCCCAATAAAGTCCTGGCTTCCATCTCAAATTCTAGAATGAAAACCAACTCCTGAGGATTTGAGACCAGAGGATCTTCTAAGGATAGAAATTGCTCAACTAATCCTCAATCCTCAAACCCTACAAGTTCATAAGCTGAAGTACTACTTTTGTAACACAAAGGGATCCAGGATATGTCTATTCAGGGTTCCTTTAAGCCAGAAACTCCTGTTCCTAAGGATAGAGCCTCAAAAAAAGTTTTGAGCAGCTTCCAAAAATGTGAAGAATGCCTCAAGGCTCAGCACATGAGGAGCTCTCCTTGGTACTGAGACCTCTGCTTTTGGTTGATCTCAATCTTGGCTCTCTGTGCCTGCAAGCTGAACTCCTCTGCCTTGGCCCTGTCTATTTGCTCTGCCTGAACACACCCAATCCCATACACTGTTCATAGCTCAATCCTTGCACTCACCACACTCTATGAGGGTATGTTTATTTACGCACTCATCTCTCCCCCTGGACTCGGCTCCTTGAGGCTAGCAATAACATTCTATATCCATCTTCGTACACCAAGTACATAAGTCGGTATAAAGTAGGCATTCAATAAATGAATACAGTCCTAGCTAACTTGTAATTATGGCACTCTATGATCTGCTATATATCCTAGGCTGGGATGCACCAAGTATAGGTTAGGCTTTAAAAAAAAGATTTAAGGTGGGGCGTCTCGGTGGCTCAGTTGGTTAAGTGTCTGCCTTCAGCTCAGGCAGTGATCCCAGGGTCCTGGGATTGAGCCCCAAGTCATAGGGCTCCCTGCTCAGCGGGGAGTCTGCTTATCCGTCTCCCTCTCCTTTTGCCCCTCCCCCCACTCTTTCAGGCTCTCTCTCAAATGAACAAATAAAACCTTTAAAAAAAAAGATTTAAGGTGTAATTTTTAAATTTTTTTGCAGGCAGAGGTGTGTGTGTGTGTGTTTGTACAATGGGAAATTTGAGGAGGGGAAGAGAAAGAGCAAAGAGTCAGCAGAGGGGTAGGAACAACATATGTTCAGAGCATGAGAAGATGAGGTTTAGGGTTGTGAGGCGGGGGTGAGGGTGGCGGGAGTAGGACATAAGCCTTATCTAGCAACTAAGGAGATTGTTATCCTTAGGTAAGGAATAAGAGCCCCAGAAAGATTTCATTTAGGGGATTGATAGGATAAAAGGAGTATTTTAGGGAACAGTGTGCTGTGGGGGAGAGGATCAAAGGCAAAACCAGCAATTAAGAAGTTACTGGGATAATTAATAAGTGAGGAGGAAGGGCATCTTGGGCTTGGCTTATGTGGGCAGAGTCTATAGAAGTTTAGAATCGGGATGGAAATGAGCTATCTCATGTGAGGGATGTATTAGTAAAAGAGCATTTGGAGAAGTCTGGGTATATTACGGGCAAAAATCCCTATGCACAAAAACCTAAGTACATTATTTTTCGCAAATTTTGCAATTGGGCTGATGTTATTCTATGGTCTAAAGACCGGCCAAGGAGAGTACTGGCTCACCAGGTTTCAGGTTGGTTGCATTACATTTTTATTACTGCTCTAAGCCCCACCTCTTTCAACTTTTTGCATATTTAAGTCACTATCCTTTTTACTGCTCTTTAAATGTGTACATAGTTATTAACTCTTAAATCTTGTTCTTAGTCAGTGATCCAAGCTATTTTTGGATCCTGTTTGCTATATATTGCATCCTTCAATTATGAATGGTTGGATACCACTTTTGCATGAACAGTAAGTACTCCCCCGTATTTTAAGAACATTTCTTATAATGAGATATTTATTTCTCTGCTCTAAGCCAAAACAGTCTCTCACCTGGATTGTTACAACAGCCTCCTAAACCACCACCTACTTCTACTTTTATTCCCATACAGAGGTCATGGATCGTTTAAAACAAAACCACATGGTACATACTGCTCAAAACCCTCCAATACCTTTTTATCATATTCAAAATAAAATCTAAATTTCTTGTCATGGCTACAAGGATCTACATGATTGAACCCTTGTCTACCTGACCAAAGGCATTCCCTACCATTTACCCTGTTGCTGACTGTGCTTTATCCACAATGGCTCCTTGAATTCCCTGAACCTAACAAATCTTCTGCCCATCTCTAGGCCCTTAAACCAGCTGGTGCCTCCACTGGAGACCCTTCCCTCAGGTCTACTGATGCTTCAATCCTCAATATTCAGGTTGCTGCTCAAATGTCAGTTTTTCAAATGCCCACCTCTCCCACCTCCCACTGAACTCTCTAAAATTCCATTCCTCTCCCCACCTCCACACCTTTCCTCCAATTTCCTTTCTTCATGATATTTATTATCATCTAAAATTCCTGTTCAACAATCTGGAGGTGCTCATTGTAACAGGACACTGCTGGTGTTCCTCTGGTGTCCCTGTGGCACTCATCCTCCCAGGCACACTGATGGCTTCCTGCTGTAGGGATCTGCCACTCTCCACCTGAAGGGTCGCCCTGGAGTGCTTGGCCACTGTGTGCTGCCCCAGTGTGGGACTGGACTAAAGAATGGGGAGTTGACACGTTGGCTAGGTTGACACCTCAGCCAATGACAATTGGAGTTGGTAGATATACGTCCCAGCCTCTTGACCACTTCGGTAGGACAACGCTGAGATATATTCTAAACAATCTCCCGAAGTCATGGTGGGACTGAGTTCCAGTTGCCCACAGTGGTCACCTGCTCATTACTACACCCTGATTGGCTTTCTCTCTTCCCAATCTCACATAGTTTCTCCCCTGTGTGTGCTTCCTGGGACCAGCTCCCAGATAAACTACTTGTACCCAAATCCTCATCTCAGAGTCTCCCTTTGGGGTTACCCAGGTTACCTTCTTTTTTTCCTTTTTCTTTTCCTCTTTTCTCTCTCTTTTACAATTTTAAATCTTTGCCAGTAGAATCACCTTTCGGTAGATGGTTATTATAGTTTAGACAGTGGTACATAAAATAGATTACTTGTCAGTTACTTGTTGACTGGGACCCCCAATAGAATATATGCTACCTGCTTGTCTACAAGCCTCTTTTTTTTTATTCTCTACTATCTTCCTGGTGTGCTGAACAGTGCCTAGCTCAGAATAGGTGCTTTATTACACACTTGATCAAATGTGGTGTTGACATGGTAATATTGCTTCCCTTCAAGAGCCACAACTTACTACTCAGGGAGATGAGACATCAAGGTCTCTTCTAGAATAGACTAGCCTCATCATTGGACTGTGGGGGACCCAAAGGCAACACTGGTAGATTCGAGGAGCAGCAACACCATTGGATTAACTAGCGCTCTCTCTCCACCAAGCACAGAGTTTTGAATAGACTTCAGGATTGGAGTATATATAAGACTCCATGTTTGTTTCACTTCAGTTTGTGACAACTCAAAAGAAGAGAGGAATCCATGGAGGCAGAATATGAGACTTATTGTTAATATGACAGGCTTAAACAATCAATGAAAGATTTACAGAGACATGCAACAAATTGTACCTCAAGACTGTAAAGCAGGTCATGCTTTGTTTTCAATATGCTAGTTAAGGTTCTTTTTGGAACGAGATGGAATATAAGTTTAACAAAAGAAAACATTCGTCTTTTTGTATTTCCAGTACAAACACTGCAGTGCAATTATGTGAATTGTAGGAACCCATTAGTCATCCATAGTGAGGCCCCTAAAAGACAATGTCACATAAAGCAGAGACAGCTGTGCCATCACCCTGAGAGTGCCTCGGGGCCTCAGGGACCCCTCTCAAAGCAGAGATGAAAAGACCACTCCCTCCCTGGCTGTGGAGTCATTAGTGCTTGAATGGCACTAATAATAAGGCCACCATTACATGGATTATTACTATTATTATTATTATTATTATTTTTAAGAATGGTCTGTCCTCTAAGGATTGATTTGAGACTACTTTTTTCTACCTAGGTCCTCAAAAGCTTGCAAAGTTAGGTTGTCAAAGAGTCAAAACTGGGAATTTTGCTAATTTGGAATACAAGATATTGCATCCTATTATCAAATCCCTGGAGCCCACCAGTCCATTAAAATAATGAGAATTGTAATGTTTCCCCTGCAATATTAAGAGCATCTTAATTACTTAATCTCCAGTGAGTGGCATACATATAAATTTTATGCATAATCCAATCAAAGAGCTACTGAACAGCGCTCTGTGTTAAAGTCAAAGAGAATTTTCCTTCCAAAGGTGACATTTGGTTGCCAACATCAGAACCACTAAAGAAAGTATAAATGCAGACTGCCCGTTGTCCCTGCGTGTCGGAAAGGCCACTCTGCCTTTACTATATGTCTCCACATATATGGTTCTATGGAGGAAATAGATTTTTCATGTGACATTTTGGGACTTGGTATAAAAAAAAACCACATTTAGCAATAATTCTATATTATTTTGCAAAATTTTTATTGACGATATTTTACTTGATGGGTAAAAAAATAAATTTAGGAACAATGCTTAGGCCAGTGGTAATTAATAAATGTGTGTGTTTAGACACGTATACTTTCTTTTGGTAAACACTGTCCTTTTGTACTTTGCAATGGCCCCCGTATTTTAAAATATTCCATATTTTTATAATAAGAAACTACAGTTGAAAATAAAAAGAAAATTGATTTGTCAACCATATAGCTCCACTTATAGTTTATATTTATTTTTAACAAAAACTTTATTTTTGTTCCCTTTATGCAAATTTATAACTATTTTGGTTCATCAAAAGAGAAGGCTCAGAATATATTCCCAAAACTGAGAATAATGGTGGCTCATTTTTACTGACAATCAACTCATGTTCCCCCTTGAGGCAAAAAATCAATTCCTCCCCTACACATTTGGATTTCAGTGAAGAGCATGACCTGGTTGTTCAAATAAAAAGAGTGGGAGTCATCTTGGATTGTTCTCTTTTTCCACACCTGTTTCTCTCTAGTAGCCACAAACAGCTATAAAATGTAAGCTTAAAAAAAACCCTATCATTCACCTATGCATCTAATCCATCAGCAAATCCCATTGACTATGCTTCTAAAATATATCTCAGAATCACCCATTTCTCCCCAGTCTGCTCGTACCACTTAGTCCAAGTCACTGCTGTGCCTTGAGGACTATAACAGCCTCCAGTCGGGCCTCCTACAATCTATTCTCCACTTAGCACTAAAGTAATCTCTTTAAAATGTAAACCATGTTATGCCACTCCCATTCTGCAAATCCTCCACTGGTTTTCCATTTTCTTCTGTATGATTTGTTATCTGTCCCTCACCATTAGATTACAAGCTTCTTGAAAGCAGGCACTTCTTCTTAGTTTCTCCCATACCCTCAGCTCCTGGAACACACGGCATGTGTGCAACAATTATTTGCTGAAGGAACCAATGAACAAGTTCTTCACCATGCTAGGCACCATGCAAAGCACTTTACATGCATTGTTGCTTTTAATCGCCAACAACTACATGAGACAGGGGCTGTTACGATCTCCACTGTACAGAGGAACACAGGGTTCATAAACTAGTAAGTAGCAGAGCTGTAAAAGTCCAGTAAGTACAAACACTTCACGTAACTCCATTTCCAATGGTGATGTTAGATTGCTCATTTAGTGTTTTTAGATCTCAGTTTCCTGAGGGAAAAGGTTCGTGTATATGTCCGTTCCAACATTTTCTATAAATCAGAGACTCCTTGAAAATAAATCACAGAATCATGAAGTCACAGGTTACACTGGACAGCTTTCAAAAGTCTACTCCCAATTCCACTAGATATTGCTAAATGAAATATCCAACGATGCATAAAAATGTATAATATATGCATAAACTGTAAAATACATAAAAACATATAATGCTTAAAATGTATAGATAGAGTCCACAATAGCCAAACTATGGAAAGAGCCCATGTGTCCATCGACAGATGAATGGATAAAGAGGATGTGGTATATCTGAAACAAATAATACATTATATGTTAAAAAAAAAAAAGAAGAAGATAGCAGGAGGAGAAGCATGAAGGGGGGGAAATCGGAGGGGGAGACGAACCATGAGAGACTATGGACTCTGA